>NC_086450.1:18292131-18592131 GCF_028390025.1 Pseudophryne corroboree
TTTAGATTGCTCTTAGTACCAGAATGTTTATGTGAAGAGACTTTTCCAGGTTCGTCCATACCCCCTGGAAGTTTCTTCCTTGTGTGACTGCTCCCCAACCTCTCAGGCTGGCGTCCGTGGTCACCAGGATCAAATCCTGTATGCCGAATCTGCGGCCCTCCAATAGATGAGCCTTTTGCAACCACCACAGAAGATATACCCTTGTCCTTGGCGACAGGGTTATTCGCAGGTGCATCTGAGGATGCGACCCTGACCATTTGTCCAACAGATCCCTTTGGAAAATTCTTGCATGGAATCTGCCGAATGGAATTGCTTCGTAAAAAGCCACCATTTTTCCCAGGACTCTTGTGCATTGATGTACAGACACCTTTCCTGGTTTTAGGAGGTTCCTGACAGGTCGGATAACTCCTTGGCTTTTTCCTCGGGAAGAAAAACCTTTTTCTGAACCGTGTCCAGAATCATCCCTAGGAACAGCAGACGTATCGTCGGAAAACAGCTGCGATTCTTGGAATATTTAGAATCCAGTCGTGCCGTCGAAGAACTACTTTAGATAGTGCTCTTCCGACCTCCAACTGTTCTCTGGAACTTGCCCTTTTTAGGTCGTGCAAGTAAGGGATAATTTAGATGCCTTTTTTCTTTGAAGAAACATCTTTTCGGCCATTACCTTGGTAAAAAGGCCCGGGGTGCCGTGGATAATTCAAACGGCATCGTCTGAAACTGATATTGACAGTTCTGTACCACGAACCAGAGGTACCCTTGATGAGAAGGACAAAATTTGGACATGGAGGTAATCCTTGATGTCCAGGGACACCATATAGTTTCCGGTTCGCTATCACTGCTCTGAGTGACTTTATCTCGATTTGAACCTTTTATGTAAGTGTTCAAAACATTTTAGATTTAGACTATGTGTCACCAAGCCGTCTGGCTTCAGTACCACAATATAGTGTGGAAAAATAATACCCTTTTCCTTGTCGTAGGAGGGGTACTTTGATTATCACCTGCTGGATATACAGCTTGTGAATTGTTTCCAATGCTGCCTCCCTGTCGGAGGGAGCCGTTGGTAAAGCAGACTTCAGGAACCTGCGAGGAGAAGATGTCTCGACTCTCCAATCTTTACCCCTGGGATAATACTCGTACGATCTAGGGGTCAACTTGCGAGTGATCCCACTGCGCCCTGAGACTCTTGAGACTACCCCCCCACCTTGAGTCCGCTTGCACGGCCCCAGCGTCATGCTGAGGACTTGGCAGACGCGGTGGAGGGCTTCTTTTCCTGGGAAAAGGCTGCCTGCTGCAGTCTACTTCCCTTACCTCTATGTCTGGGCAGATATGACTGGCCTTTTGCCTGCATGCCCTCATGGGAAAGGAAAGATTGAGGCTGAAAAGACGGTGTCTTTTTTAGCTGAGATGTAACTTGGGGTAAAAAAGGTTGGATTTCCCAGCTGTTGCTGTGGTCCCCAGGTCCGATGGACCGACCCCCAAATAACTCCTTCCCTTTATACAGCAATACTTCCATCTGCCGTATGGGATCTGTATCACCTGACCACTGTCGTGTCCCTGACATCTTCTGGGAGATATGGACAACGCACTTATCTTGATGCCAGAGAGCAAATATCCCTCTGTGCATCTCACATACATATATATAGAATGCATCCTATTAAATGCTCTACATGAATAAAATATTTTCAGTCAGGGAATCCGACCAAGCCAACCCAGCACTGCATCTCCAGGCTGATGGCGATCGCTGGTCGCAGTATAACCACCGTATGTGTGTATATACTTTTTAGGATATTTTTCCAGCTTCCTATCAGCTGGCTCCTTGAGGGCGGCCGTATCTGGAGACGGTAACGCCACTTGATAAGCGTGTGAGCGCCTTATCACCCTAAGGGGTGTTTCCCAACGTACCCTAATTTCTGGCGGGAAAGGGTATAACGCCAATATTTGCTATCGGGGTAACCCTACGCATCATCACACACTTCATTTTATTTTATCTGATTCAGGAAAAACTACAGGCAGTTTTTTCACTCCCACATAATACCCTTTCTTGTGGTACTTGTAGTATCAGAAACACGTAACACCTCCTTCATTGCCCTTAACGTGTGGCCCTAATGAGAAATACGTTTGTTTATTCACCGTCGACACTGTATTCAGTGTCCGTGTCTGTGTCTGTGTCGACCGACTGAGGTAAATGGGCGTTTTTAAAACCCCTGACGGTGTTTCTGAGACGCCTGGACCGGTCCTAATAGATTGTCGGCCGTCTCATGTCGTCAACCGACCTTGCAGCGTGTTGACATTCTCACGTAATTCTCTAAATAAGCCATCCATTCCGGTGTCGACTCCCTAGAGAGTGACATCACCATTACAGGCAATTTCTCCGCCTCCTCACCAACATCGTCCTCATACATGTCGACACACACGTACCGACACACAGCACACACACCGGGAATGCTCTGACAGAGGACAGGACCCACTAGCCCTTTGGGGAGACAGAGGGAGAGTCTGCCAGCACACACCAAAAACGCTATAATTATATAGGGACAACCTTATATAAGTGTTTCTCCCTTATAGCATCTTTTATATATATACAATATCGCCAAAATCAGTGCCCCCCCTCTCTGTTTTAACCCTGTTTCTGTAGTGCAGTGCAGGGGAGAGCCTGGGAGCCTTCTCTCCAGCTTTTCTGTGAGAGAAAATGGCGCTGTGTGCTGAGGAGATAGGCCCCGCCCCTTTTTCGGCGGGCTCGTCTCCCGCTATTTT
The DNA here is from genome assembly GCF_028390025.1 of Pseudophryne corroboree. Classification (NCBI taxonomy): domain Eukaryota; kingdom Metazoa; phylum Chordata; class Amphibia; order Anura; family Myobatrachidae; genus Pseudophryne; species Pseudophryne corroboree. The sequence continues at coordinate 18,294,886 of NC_086450.1, forward strand.
TGAAGTTAGGCAGGGGTTAAATATCTCCATATAGCCTCTGTGGGCTATATGTGAGGTATTTTTTGCCTCTAATAAGGTTTTTATTTGCCTCTCAGAGCGCCCCCCCCAGCGCTCTGCACCCTCAGTGACTGTTGTGTGAAGTGTGCTGAGAGGAAAATGGCGCACAGCTGCAGTGCTGTGCGCTACCTTTATGAAGACTCAGGAGTCTTCAGCCGCCGATTTTGGACCTCTTCTCTCTTCAGCGTCTGCAAGGGGGCCGGCGGCGCGGCTCCGGTGACCATCCAGGCTGTACCTGTGATCGTCCCTCTGGAGCTAGTGTCCAGTAGCCAAGCAGCAAATCCACTCTGCACGCAGGTGAGTTCACTACTTCTCCCCTAAGTCCCTCGTTGCAGTGATCCTGTTGCCAGCAGGACTCACTGTAAAGTAAAAAACCTAAGCTAAACTTTCTCTAAGCAGCTCTTTAGGAGAGCCACCTAGATTGCACCCTTCTCGTTCGGGCACAAAATCTAACTGGAGTCTGGAGGAGGGTCATAGGGGGAGGAGCCAGTGCACACCACCTGATCTGGTAAAAGCTTTACTTTTTTGTGCCCTGTCTCCTGCGGAGCCGCTATCCCCCCATGGTCCTTTCAGGAACCCCAGCATCCACTTAGGACGATAGAGAAATTCTAATTATAAAGTACTGGTAATATAATAGAGAATATTCAAAAAGCATAATTTTCACAGTCAGCCTCCAGCCTCAGTATGTTCATCTCCTGAAATACCCAGTGATGGGTAATGTCAGACTGGGGCATTAGAGGCCCACCGGGGAAATGCAGTGGTAGTATCCGATGCTTAGAGGCTTGGCTTGATAAGTATATCCAGTAAATACTGCTGGTGCATGCATGATAATGTAGCAGATTAGTAACAGCGATGCACTGTAGAAAATGCACCACAGTTCTGTAAAAGGCTGGAAGGGCTTAGCCTCCCTGCCGGTTATAGTTTTGTACTCTGCATCTATTGACTGGTCCTGCTGCTGTTATTCAGTGGAAACCCTGCCAGAACCTACTCATCAGTTTCCAGCTCATTGGGGCTGATTAAGAGCTGATCACTGCTGTGCGTTTTCGCATAGCAGCCGATCAGGTCTGAACTGCGCATGCGCCGGCCGCAGTGTGCCGGCGCATGCCAGAGATGTGACCGGCATCTCAGCCCAGCGATCACCTCTGCCTGATTGACAGGCAGAGGCGTTTGCTGGGCAGGAGGGGGCGTGCCAGCGGTGTTGGACCACCATTTTGGGGGTGCGGCCCAGGCAACGCAGGCATACCCAGACCGTGCGGGGGGCGGGCCACGGTGGCTGTGTGATGTCACACGTAGCCGCTGTGACCCGGAGAGTGAAGGGTAGCTCCCTGCCAGCAAGCAAGGGCTGCGCTGGTAGGCAGCTACTCTATAGTTACAAAAGCGTTGCCGCCGTGGGATGCTTTTGTACCTGTGCAGCGGGGGGAGGGCCAGACATGCGGGACGGACTAGCGCTGTGCTGGGCGTCCTCCCGCATGTCAGGGTGGCTTATCATAGCCGTGACCCCTTGTACCGGTATTGACCATTCAGCCTGCACCTAGCCTAGCCCAGACCTGGGCGCTGTTATAGTGAAATCCATCATAGCCTGTCAGGAGCCGCGTTGAGCTATGCGTGCGTAACAGAAATGCTTCTTTCTACACCACGCAAATGAATGAGCATATAACTTTTTATGAGGCCCTAATGTCTTGTTTGCAGTTGTATAAGGACTGACAGCCACAAGGGGAGGTGGACCAAACCTTGGAGAGAGATAAAGTAAAGTCCCTGTGCTAAATGACAGGTACAAGCTGATTGCATGTGTAATGTATCATTTTCAATGCAATATACAGTATCCCACTGCTTATGTAATGCATAAGAGCTGTCCCTTGTGTACACAGGACTTCTGGGTTCCTCTCAGGGGAACTCTGCAGAAAACTCTGCCCAGAGAATGCCACTGATAGATGACGTTGCCTATCGGGAACAGGTTTCACTTTCCAGAGCTTAATACATACCGGGACATCGCAAACACATGGCGGACCCCTTATGCATTCTGAGAATGCAGCTTGATAGTGATAGTTCATCTTGCTCTGATTGCTTTGCACAACATCCCCACTTTTTCTCTCTCCAAGACTTGATACACCTCCCCTCCAATTTTAATACTATTTTCCTTTAATGACTATGGGCGTTTTTCAGACCTGATTGTAGCATCAAATTTGTTAGCCGTTGGGCAAAACCATGTGCACTGCAGGGGGGGGGGGGGGGGGGGGGGGGGGCAGATGTAACATGTGCAGAGAGAGTTAGAGTTGGGTGAGGTGTGTTCAAACTGAAATCTAAATTGCAGTGTAAAAATAAAGCAGCCAGTATTTAACCTGCACAGAAACACTATAACCCACCCAAATCTAACTCTCTCTGCACATGTTACATCTGCCCCACCTGCAGTGCACATGGGTTTGCCCAACTGCTAACAAGTTTGCTGCTACGATCAGGTCTGTATGTTCATCCAGTTGTTGTAGTTTAAGTTGCTGCCCAATGATTTGGGTCCAATGATCACTCCATAACTCATCCATGGAGAATGACTATTAACAATAAGATTACAGTCAGCACTTACCAGCAGTTCATGGTCCTTAGATAGATCGAGCGTGTAACCGTAGGGAAGGAGAATCATCTTTCCATAGGAATGTATGGTCAGGTAGAAGAGAATATCAGACTTGATCAGCTCTATGAGGCCTGACAGTGCCTTAGTCTCGGGTTCTGAGGCTACAGATGATCCGCAAAAGGTGGAGCTGTTGCAGTTTCTAGAAGCGCCAATAGCTGAACATTGGGGACAAAGAGTAAATGCTGAAGTCACCTGAGATATCACAACAGGGTTCCCTGCGGCCGTTCAGCTGCTCCTATGTCACAAATCAGCTAATTATTATTATCATTATCCTTTATTTATATGGCGCCACAAGGGTTCCGCAGCGCCCAATTACAGAGTACATAAACAAATAATCAATACAGGAAAACAGTGACTTACAGTTGACGACAATATTGGACAAATACAGGGTAAATAAACATAACTACTTCAGCATATGACACTGACATAAGTATCAGGTGGCAGAAAACTGCGGGATTTGGTGCAGTTGAAGATTATTAAAGTAAGAAAAGGATAAGCAAATGAAGGAAGAGGGCCCTGCTCGTGAGAGCTTACATTCTAAAGGGGAGGGGTAGACAGACAGGGGTGACAAGGAGTAGACAGAGAGCATGGGACAGAGGGTTAGGATGAAATTTGTCTGGGTTTTGTGAAGAAGTGGGTCTTGAGAGCCCGTGTGACATTTTTTGAGAGTGGTGGAGAGTCTGAGGGCGAGAGGTAGAGAATTCCAGAGAAAGGGAGCAGCATGTGAGAAATCTTGGAGGTAGTGATGAGAGGAAGTAATCAGAAGACAGGAGAGTCGGCATGCATTAGCAGAGCGAAGAGGACGGGTGGGAGAGTAAAGGGAGATAAGGTCAGAGATGTAGATGGGAGAGGAGTGGGTGAGAGCTTTGTAAGAGAGTGTGAGAAGTTTGAATTAGATTCTGAAAGGGAAGGGGGGCCAGTGAAGGTCTAGTAAGAGAGGAGAGGTGGACGTAGTGAGTTTGGTCAGGAAGATGAGCCGGGCTGCAGCATTGAGGATAGGTTGGAGTGGAGAGAGGCGTATATGTCAGGGGAACCAGTTATGAGGAGATTACAGTAGTCCAGTCTGGAGATGACCAGTGAGTGGATAAGGGTCTTAGTAGCATCATGGGTCAGAAAGCGTCTCATCCTGGAAATATGCTTGAGATGAAAATGGCTTGGCCTTGTGAGAGGTGCTAATATTTCCTACATAACGTAGGTTCCTGCCGAAACACCATATACTACTAGTACAGCACTGGAGCAATGAATCCACAGGACCTGGGAAATATCCTGAGCTTTGTAGAGGACAAATGTGGGGATTATCCCTGGACCGGTATAGTGTCTCTGGTGATCAGCGGCTGGTGGCATGACCCTTCTGTGGGTCTTCTAGAAGAATGTGATACGTAAGGTAAATATTATAATCACAACTTTTCGGTTTTTGGTTTTGTTTAAAGGAAAAAATTTATAAAAAATAAAAGTATAATCAGTGATTTAAAAAAACTATAATAAAAACAATAAAAACAGGTAAAATCATGTAATTTTTGCCATCCAAAACCCCAAATTAGGATCCAAAATCTGAATCCCGAACCAAGGGAAGATCCAAACCGGGACTCTATTCAGATCGGTTCTCCAGGATTTGTATGGATTCGAATGTCTGGAGGACCGACCCCTACATCTCTGCACTTATGTCACAATGCTGGATGTAAAAGATTTGTTTGAAAACCATCATGTTTAGCTTCCGTCCAAAGCAGCGCAGCCCGCAATTCCGTCATGCACTTTGTCTATGTCGGCACACCCATTATGGCAGAGTTACGCTCCTTCACATCTAAGTGGAGATGCAACTGAAATGCGGTCATGTCTGGGACTTTGACGATGATGATGATGATGATGATGATAATGAGATGAAGATGTCTTGCCATGAGGCAAGTTAAAATTTGAAATAACAAATGTTCTTTCTGTACAATCATAGTACCGGGGAAACAGTTTGGTAATGAGACAGTCAGCGCTATCTACGACCTGTAACTGAACAGAGGGACGTAGTTATGTGACCGGCGGTCACGCCCGTCACCCGTACCCAACCCTGAACAGAAACTACCATAGCACCCTCTATACAGCCTTTAAGCCTATGTATTACTCACCAAAAGATGGCAAGTTCTGAAATAGTCCTGATCTCACTATTACTGCACCTACAAGATGCAATTGTGGTGATATTAGTGAGATTATTGCTATTAAAAAGTTAAAAAGTTATAGAAAATAGTTTAAACAATTGCTGACCCTGATCTGTGCTGTGTTCCTGTTCCTTATTCCAAGTAACAACCTTCGCCCGACACGTTCTGTAATAGGCGTGTTCTGAAGTGCTTGAAGCTGTTATTTCATATACATCTGTGCACGTGTAAGCTCTGTCCTATGCAATGCAATGACAATAGTGCCCTCTGCTGATAGTGCCAGGTATTGCAGGTTACAGGTCAAATATTGACTGACATTTCATATACAGAGTACCAGTAACACTTATTATTATTTATTACCAGTTATTTATATAGCACATATTCCGCAGGGCTTTACAGAGAATTGGCCATTCACATCAGTCCCTGCCCCAGTGGAGCTTACACTCTATATTCCCTACCACATGTACCCACACACACATTCATGCTAGGGTTAATTTTGTTGGGATCCAAATATACTTATCAGTATATTTTTTCGGATTGTGGGAGGAAACCGGAGTACCTGGAGGAAACCAACGCAAGTACGGAGAAAATATACAAACTCCGCACAGTTAGAGCCATAGTGGGAATCGAACCCATGACCTCAGTGCTTTGAGGCAGTAATGCTAACCACTACACCATCCATGCTGCCCTATGCTTGTCATAGCAACATATTATGCCAAGAACAGATTAATCATGATTAAATGCAATACACAGATTTGGTTGTTTATTGTGCCTAAAAATGAAAATAAAAGTATGCATTTTTTTTAAATAGATATTTTTCAATGTGAAAAATTCAGTAATTTGCAAATTGACTTACTGCACCACTGCGCATCAAAATTCCGATTCAGGTCCACTCCGTAACAGGTGCCATTTTCGTATGGGGCGCGATTCTTTCTCCACAGACGCTCCTGTGTTTAATGCCAAAATTAAACATTTTTTTGGTATGGCTTCCATTATGTTGTGTATCCTTCTGTACTGTAATTACTAATATGTCTGTCTGTGAAGGTATTACTACATGCATGGAGTCTTCTACAGTCACATGCTTAGACTACAGTGGCAAACGCAGGATTTCTAGAGAGGGGTTTCCAAATGCAATCCACAATCTCCCACTTGGCGGAACATGGAATACAGTATTAATATTTAACACAATATATGGTCTATAGTATAGGCTGTATCAAACATATTTAAATAATATAAATAAGATAAGTAATCAGGAAGAGGTTAAACATACTATAATAAATAAATACACAAATATAATGGAACCAGTACTGCACTTTCTATGCAAACATTCTCCCACCACATGGTAAGGCTCCTGTCTCTTCTTCCCGGTAGCTACTCTCTGGTCCAGTGCACTGACTGAGGGCTCAGATCCACACACAGCAAACTTGGTAGAAGAAGCTGCTCCCACTGGGCATGTGCAGCAGCTCTGCTCTGTACCATACACTGCATGATGTGGTGGCATCTCTAGTAACCGTATTATATACCATTGCTATTGTTGTTATAATTTGAGCCACTTGCCAAGAGGAGGGGGTTTCTGGGCAACCAGAACCCCCCCCACCCCCCGCGTTTGCCTATGCACTACACTGCATATAAAGCTTATACAGAGAACATGTCATTGTAGAATGATTTCTGTCCTTCTTGCAAGGAAGTAGAAGGAAGAAATGTGTGATATTCTGGTATGACGACCTTCATACGTCACATATGTGTAGTAATTGAGGGTTCTGGACTGTTAGGGTATATTAGACCTGATTCTGCGCTGTACACAGGGCCTAATTCAGACCAGATCGCTGCTGTGTGTTTTCGCACAGCAGCCGTTTAGGTCTGAACTGAGCATGCGCCGGCGTCACAATGCATCACATGCAGCCACTTCGCCCCGGACAGCAACGACTAGCTCCCTGCCAGCGCGCAGGAGTTAAACAGACAGGGAGCTACTCGTAAAGTACAAAAGCATCGCCGCGGTGCGATGCTTTTGTACTTGTGCGGCGGGGGGGGGGGGGGGGGGCCTGACATTCGGGGCAGACTAGCCCTGTGCTGAGTGTCCCCCCTGCATGTCGGAGTAAATGATCGTAGCCGTGCAAAATTCTGCACGGCTACGATCAACTCTGAATCAGGCCCACAAAACGGATGGTTTGCGTACAACACTGATGGTAGGCGGACTGCGCAGAGCAGGACCTGCGTCATCGCGCACAGTGTCCCCTAAGCCACAGCGCGGCGTGGTGGAACTTATTTTCCTATTGTTTTCCAACTTGTCTTTGAAACGCTTTATTGAAGATGGGGGTCATAAAAAGACGACAGTTATTCTAGCACAAAGTGACAAGGTTTAAAGTGTAACTGTGATACATACTGTGATGCCGGAATTAATAAGTCACCTTTTGTAAATGTATCTAATTGTATGTATGGATGTTCTAAAGGTGAAGATAATGATTGTAATAAAATAACATACTGTAAATAAGGTCTAAAGTTCCCTCTTTCTGAGCTTCTCTGTCTTGTCCCATAGACCTGGCAGATCTAGCCTGAGAGATGCTTCACTTTATCCTTACAGGGTAACATTTTGGTTGATTTCCCCCCCTCTGGGCACTAAGCATACCTTACCTGTTTTCTGTATCATTTCCATAGTGCATCTATCCGGATTTTATGTTGTTTTTTAAGACTAGACTTTGGTAGTTTTTGAAATAAACATTATGGGCTGATTCTGAGGTAAGAGTAAAGTAAAACAGAGCAAGATCTATGGCCCTCATTCCGAGTCGTTCGCTCGGTATTTTTCATCGCATCGCAGTGAAAATCCGCTTAGTACGCATGCGCAATATTCGCACTGCGACTGCGCCAAGTAATTTTACAATGAAGATAGTATTTTTACTCACGGCTTTTTCATCGCTCCGGCGATCGTAGTGTGATTGACAGGAAATGGGTGTTACTGGGCGGAAACATGGCGTTTTAGGGGCGTGTGGATGAAAACGCTACCGTTTCCGGAAAAAACGCAGGAGTGGCCGGAGAAACGGGGGAGTGTCTGGGCGAACGCTGGGTGTGTTTGTGACGTCAAACCAGGAACGACAAGCACTGAACTGATCGCACAGGCAGAGTAAGTCTGGAGCTACTCAGAAACTGCTAAGAAGTTTGTAATCGCAATATTGCGAATACATCGGTCGCAATTTTAAGAAGCTAAGATTCACTCCCAGTAGGCGGCGGCTTAGCGTGTGTAACTCTGCTAAAATCGCCTTGCGACCGATCAACTCGGAATGAGGGCCTATACCTGTAACTGTGCACCTGGGTAACACCGTGCGCGGGTAACACAAGGCGTGCAGGCTGCAAATACATGTCTTATGTCGGCATGCAGGGTAAATACTGTCTGCTTCTGCATGTAGCCGACAAATGCTGGACATAGTGGCATATATATAATGGTGCTGCAACCATATACATATATTACCACTCCGAAGTCAGCACAACCGGCAGAAATCACCAGGAAAATGGCGTGGCGGATATTTTCCCAGTGATTCGCGCATGCACAGAACAGATGTCCCTGGGAACAAGGCACGGACGCCATGTTCCTGAGGACCTGCACATGCGCGGTAGACTCTAGCGCAAAGCCGGAGTCTCCTGCGCTTACAGAGAGGAAGTGGTCCAATCGGATCCTGGACACAGGCCCTCTCCTCTCCGAAACCACTCCTGGTTGGACAGTTTTACAATCACCCTGCAATGTAGAGTTGAGTTTGGACATGACCATTCTGAAATCTACATCTCTCAATGCAATGCAGGAAACATTCACCCTATGTATTATTTATAATGCACTTTCCGCTGTTAGTGGAGTGTAAGAGCATTAGTTGTGTGTGAGCCTTTACAGATAACCAGAGCAGTAACTAGATGTGTGCCGATGGTGCCTTGCCCACAGCGCAAATGCACTGAGGGCACACAATCGAGCATCTCACCTGCTAGCTCCGAGCCCAAACTGCTGAAGGCCGCAGCGGCGTCTGTGCAGCCTTCTCAATGGCCCAGCCCCCCTCTCCTGCAATATGGAAGCCGCTGCCACACACCAGACTCCTGCTGCTGAAGCCGTCACCCGCCCTCCCGTGTCCCCGTGAAGCTGCCACCGCCAGCCCGCAACAGCACATAAGTGACTACACTACACTACACTACACTATATTACACTACACTTCACTCCAGTGCACTACACTACACTATATTACACTACACTTCACTACAGTACATTACACTACACTACACCACAGTACACTTCACTACACTACACTACACCCTAAGGGTAGGAGGGGGTGTAAGGGGGACTGGCTGCCGTACTGTGTTAAAGGGGGAAAGGGGGACTCTGCCTGCCATAAGGTGTAAAAGGGGGACTCTGTCTGATGTAATATGTAAAGGGAAACGCTCTCTGCCGTAATGTGTAAAAAAGGGGACGCTGTCTGCCGTAATGTGTAAAAAAGGGGGATGCTGTCTGACGTAATGTGTCAAAGGGGCTCTACCTGGTGTAGTGGCGCTACTGTGCGGCGTAATTTGAATAATGGAGACTACTGTGCACCATTATATGAATTGGTATTATTTTGTGGCCACACCCCTTTCCAGTGAAGTCACGCCCCTATATTTTTTGCGCTCGGCTACGGTGCGCACTGCCGCCGGTTTGCATTAAGGGAGGGCGCCGATGCCGTTTCTTGCACACAGCGCTAAAATGTCTAGTTATGGCACTGCAGATAACTACTGTATAGTGGTTAGAAGAACCCGCTGAGGGTAAATTTACTAAGACGGGAGTTCTATTTAAGATGGGATGTTGCAACTAATCAGATTCCAGGTATTATCTTCTAGCAGGTGCTAGATAAATGAGTAGGCTGTGATTGGATGCTTTGGGCAACATCCCATCTTAAAAAGAACCCCCATCTTTGTAAATTTACCCCGTTGTGTCTATATTTTGCGGCACACCCTTACATGTGTAGTTCTAGACTACGGCTGGGACCTGTCCTGCAAATTATCTATCATTCATTACACAGGCAAAACATTCATGCAGTCTATGTGGGACTTTGAGGCCAATCATGAAATCACTATACTGTATGCTGCAGTTTGCACAACATTCTACAGATTATCAGACCAGCGAGGACTGTGTAAAGTGCAAGTCATGTGTCCTCTGCAGCTTATACACCATTTAAGGAGTATTTTTCCTCTTGATGGAACCTTGAATTCTGGCAGGTAGACAAATACTGTAGGTGTGTTAGGATAAGTTCTCTGCACTTCCATGATTTGCACTTATCAGAAATTAAATTACCATTTGTATATGCAAATAAAAAACATGATTATTGAAACGTCCCACCAGGAAATGGTACTTCTCCCTGGGCTTATGTTTAGGAGTAACTGCAATAAGCATTTTCACTAGGAAACGCCCTGATAAGATTTGATTTCGTAGTAGAATTAAGATGGTTATCTACAGAGACAGTAGCCGGTACCTCATACTGCGGCTCCTGTAATACGACTAAGGGGGGAATTCAATTAGCAGCAGGAAAAATACATTACAGAGGCTAACTGTTCCCCAGGGGGTAATTCAATTATCCCCAATAGGCGGCACCATCTGGGATTTTGCTTAACCTGCCCAGAGGTAGGAAACCCAAAATGTGTGATAAGTGCCATTTTTTTTGCGCCAGTTTCACAGCTATGAATTAAATCCCCCCCCTAAATCTTACATTCTCCTCACTACAATGCAATTTCTGGTCTGTCTCTTCTGCTTTGTCTTACCGTTGTCCATGAGTAAATATAGCCATCGATGTTAAATACAGGAACAACGTAGAAGTCTACTTCTCTAAGGACCTTGTTGAGCAAAGCATCAGTCTGGTGTTTAGTAACAATCTGTAGAATACAGCACGAGTACAAATGAATGATCTTTTATAGTATTACATTTCTATGAAAAAAACCTAACGTATCTGCTGAAATGATCCGCTTCTGCAGCAGGAATAATGGACGTATCACAATTGCTTATATGTAGATGCGTTTGTTGCGTTGTATTAGTTGCTAAATATCTGAGGGGGAATGTATCAAAACTTGGAGAGAGATAAATTACCAACCAATCGCTTCCTGTCATGTTACAGTCTGTGTTTGAAAAATGAGTTAGTAGCTGATTGGATGGTACTTTCTCTCTCTCCAAGGCATAGTACCAATGTCGGACTGGGATATGAAGGGCCCACCGGGGGGATGCAGTTATAGGGGCCAATACTTAGGGGTGTGGCCAGCTTACAAAGGGGGTGTGGCCAGTTTCCACAGAGGCTTGAAATACACAATAGTTTAGTGCAGTGTAATGCAACATATCCACCATGTATAATACAAGTGCACAGACTGGAACCTGATCCCTAGAGGAAGGAGTGGGTCCTCAGGCAGTGGGGCCTACCGGTGGTTTCCCTGGTACCCCTGTGGGCCAGTCCGACCCTGCATAGTACAGAGACCCCAAAATCCCAAGGGATATCTGGCAAGACTGAGCAGAGGATAATGAGTGACATGACTGCGATACTGCAGATTTGCCAACTGGGCTCTGGTAAGCTTTCCTCATTTAGGGACCAAGGGGTCTATTCATAAAGCAGTGAAAAGTGTGGAGAAGTGAGCCAGTGGAGAAGTTGCCCATGGCAACCAATCAGCATTGAGGTAACATTTATAATTTGCATACTATACAATTGTACGAAGCTTCTGATTGGTCGCCATGGGCAACTTCTCCACAGGCTCACTTCTCCACTCTTTTCACTGCTTCATAAATAGACCCCCAACTCAGTTATAACATGACATATATTGGAATTTGTTACAGCAAACTGTTGATTAACTATTGAAGCAATCCTGTGTGATGCTGCTTGTGACGGGGGTGCGTGTCTTGTCTATGCTTGCTCCGGGGGTATGTGATATAGAAAAGAAATTCCTTAGAGAGATCTCCTGTGTGGGAAAAGACAACCTTGTTAAATCCCATAAGGAACTTCCTTCCTGGTGTTTCTACGGGTGTGGTATGGAGAGTCGACAGTGTCTAGGTCAACCACTATTGGTTGACAGTAAGTAGGTCAACGTGGGTTCTAGGTCAACAGGGACTCTAGGTCAACATGTTCTAGGTTGACATGACATAAGGTCAACATGAGTTTTTTCACTTTTTTTGGTGTTGTTTTTTCCGTACAGTGACCAGGAACGCCAATTAGTGCACCATGTCCCCTCGCATGGCTGGCTTCGCTGGCCATGCTTCGAGCAAGGTGCCTCACTGCGCTCGGCCCAGGTCACCGTTCCCAATTGTAGTCCATGTGGGTCATAAAGTATGAAAAAGTAAAAAAATATTTTTTTTTAAAGAAAAACTCATGTCGACCTTTAGTCATGTCGACCAAGAACATGTCGACCTAGAATCTATGTCGACCTAGAAACCATGTAGACATACTTACTGTCGACCAATAGTGGTCGACCTAGGCAATGTTGAACTAAGTCTTGTCGACCTAGAGACCGGATCCCGTTTCTGCTTTGTCTATTCATATTTGGTTTCCTCTTTTTTGATTTCTGCATGGGACCTCAGTGTGACTTTCCTCAGATTATAATATTCTTGGGTTTTATAAGAATGTATGACTATTGCATCTGTCAGGCCATCATGGCATCCTTGTGCTATCTCTGGACTATTGCATTATACAGTCATATACAGTGCCTGTGTTTGTTACTTATGCGTTTTCCTGATAACCAAGTTCTACCAATTGGTGTAGCTACTACCTTAGGGGCAGATTTATTAAGCTTGGTGAAGTGATAAAGTGGAAGGTGATAAAGGACCAGCCAATCAGATTTTAACTTCCATGTCACAGGCTGGGTTTGAAAAATGACAGTTAGGAGCTGACTGGCTGGTCCTTTATCACCTTCCACTTTATCACTTCACCAAGCTTAATAAATCTGCCCCTTAGTGTTATATTTTGTTTATTTTGTGTTATATTTTAGAATGTAAACGCAATACAAAAATTACTAAAAAAAAAAAAAAAAAATCTCATAAGGACAACCCTAGTACCCTCAGGTTAATTTGTCATCACGTTACAATCAGAGACTGTCCCACTGAACACCCTCCGGGCCTGATTCAGAGGAGGACGCAGTGTTAATGTTGCATGCCGATGCTTTATATCTGCACCAGCCTCTGAGCCGCACCGCGCATGCGACGCAATCTAGTGCATTATGACAGAGTCGCAGTAGAGATGTGGACGCCCGGTAGCAGAAATATAAGGGGTGTTCCTGGATGCTGATTGGGAGGTAATGAGGGGGGGGGTGGGCAGCTAGACCAACACATGGAGATGTTGCGTCTACAGATGGTGACAGTAGGCCTCCAACCTTGCACATTCGCATAGACTAGAGACGCAGACGTGACTGCAACAAAAGATGGACAGTGGGTGAGCGTCTAAGTCCACATCTGAATCAGCGCCTGGGTTTCTGTATAACGTCTGGTCGGCCAAGTGCTGGCGGAAAAATAGTCTTGGACTGAATAACGAGCTATTGCCCATAGGTGGTAATCTCACTGAAATGCCCCTTTACAATACACATATGCAGTATATGACTTACCTCCTTTACAAACCACTGACAGAAAGCCACGGAGACCCATTCTCTGGCATGAAAGCCGCAGTCTATAAACATGATTTTCTTCTTCTTGTCCGACGGCCATCCAATCTGCAAACACATTACCGTTTACTACTGTGATACTACTGCCATTCGCATGTAACACACAGGCCACTCCACAAACAGTCCAGACTGCATTGTCCGGATCATGCTCCCCAAATGGTGCGTCGATGACTACAAAATGCGGTTTAAGACTGAGAGTATCCGGATGATAGACCTACAATGTCTAGGTAGACAGTCAACCAGTAGACACCATATGGTCGACAGGTACACAAGGTTGGCAGATGAAAATTCGACAGGTTCAAAAGTTCAAAGAAGGTCGACGCACAAACGGTCTATACATGTTTTTTTGGGGTAGTCACATGTTTTCCTAACATTAAACACAATAGTACTAAAAGTACTGATACAGCGCTAAAAATAAATCTATGCAGACAGGTGGAAAGGATCAATCAACAATTTAATAAAAATTGAAAAATAAAAAATGGGTATAATAATGTCTAGATGACAATTAATAGGCACCAATGCACATGGAGAGCAGTTAAAGGGCCATGGCTCGTTTAAAAAGCCAAATAGAATCAGCAACAGTACAGGGATTTTCTAATATCCAGTGGTTGGTGGACCTCAGTTTTCCTTTAACCATAAAAGATGTACGTCTCTCCACAAATAGTTACCAATCCTGGAGGTACAAATGCAGGCTTCCCTGATGATATCTCAGCAAATGAGGATGTAAGCACATCAGTTGAAGGGAAATGGGTTAGTCCTCCATTAGCAGTAGGATGGTTGTGGAGGAATGGTTCCAAGCTTCTTTAAAGGTCCACCGTCCAAATGATCCTGGATGATATGTGTCCCAGTGTCCAGCAAGTAGGTTCTTACGCGTTTCGCTGTCTTCATGGGCAGCTTTATCAAAGGTTTTCCTAACATTTGCTTGATTTACTGTCCGCATGGAGAACTATTGGAAATGGGATCCTGGCCAAAGTGTGGCAAGTGAAGTGAGCCCGCAAGGGTAGACGTTTGTACTGATGGTGGTCACAGAACATAAAATATACAAGAGCTAGCCAACAAAGCAAAAAACATGTGTCAACCATTTTTGTGTTGACTGTTGTCATGATGACCTAGTCGACCTTAAATGCTGTCATCCTTTGTACCTGTCGTCCTAATGCAAGTCAACCATATGTGGCCGACCTACTGCATTGAATGTCTACCTAGACATTGTAGATCCATTATACCACAACCACGACTTAGGTAGAAGTTGGGATTTCCATAACTTTCAGTTGCCAGTGAATAAACATCACAGCGATTTTAGAAGAAAAAAGAGTTAGGGGCAGACGTCTCAAGCCTTGGAGAGAGAAAGTGGAGAAGTTGCTCAAATCAACCAATTAGCTTCTGTCATTTATCTAGCACTGTCTTTGAAATGACAGTTGTAAGCTGATTGGTTGGTTTAGGACACTGCTCCACTTTACCTCTTCTACAAAACTTGATATATCCCTCACTTAAGAAGATGTATTATAAACTCACCTTAAAGTAGTATATTGATCGCCGTTCATATGTGCTTCCCAAGTAAAGCTTTGTCACCAGGTCACTATGCTTCAGCTTAATCTCTTCCATCCAATCATAGATCTGCAATAAGGACACCACCAGCAAGTGCCGATTACAGTCAGTCTAGCTTATTTCAAAGAACTTGGGGCATTTATAAAACACCAGCATTCTGCATAGTGCAATACAATCTGCAAGGGACACATGCTGAAAGTACACCAATAAAAATGGGTTTAAGAAGATGCTATGCATAAGAGCTAGCAATCTACAGGGTGTTGAAGCTGGAGAGCGCTACAGCACATACTCCATTATGGCTTCTTCAAGGAGGCTTCAATCATTATCCAAGATGACCACCGTTTGTGGTTCTAAGCATGTATAGTACCATCTTTTTACTGTATCAGAGCACCACAGTGGGAGATATATGTCTTCCCCTGCTGTCATCGCTATCCATAGCGTCTTTGGAGATGCTGAGGCCACTTCTACTTTATTCCCCCCCCCCCCCCTCTTACCCTGATACAGTTACCATCTGGTAACCTGTATGCTCCACTCAATGACAAATGTCTTTCTAAGCATTATTGTGATCACGGTTGTACAAATCTCATTGCTGCCGAATAAACCCCCCAACTGGCTTAGTACCGGGATTCTGCGGGGGGGGGGGGGGGGGGGGGGTGTACACACATATTTCATAACAGGAAAGAGGGATACAAGGTAGACAGGAACAAGTTTATTCATGGAGTTCAAAACAGCTCTGGAATTAGGGCATAGCTTGCGATGGGGAGATAATCTAGGTGCAAAACTTAAGATTCATTTGCTTTTTAAATTTGGCCCCAAGTTCCGCCATGTGGCTGAAACTTATGAATAACGTACAGTGATAACTAAGAGCAATACAGGGAAAGCCTCTATGAAGGCATGAGCATGAAAGAGTCATAGTTTAAGGTTGAGAAGTTGGAAGAAAGACTTATCTGGCGTACAGTATTTAGAAGATTTCTCTTGAACTTTCCCATTCACATGGAAGTAATTGGAGAAGTCCTAGGATCAGATGTTCTCAAACCCGGTCCTCAAGGCACCTCAATGGTTCAGGTTTTAAGTATATCCATGCTTGGTCACAGGAGACTTAATTAGCACCTCAGCCACTTTGATTCCACCATTGTGCTGAGCCATGGATATACCTAAAACCTGGACCATTGGGGTGCCTTGAGGACCGCGTTTGAGGACCTCTGCTTAGGATGATTGCAGTTGTTAATAGATAGAGTACTATGAGATGAAGTATATGTACAATGGAGTAATGAGGTAGCGTGTGAGAATGGTTCTATGACGCTGCCTTGTATTCTAGCCCTAGAGGTAGTGGAGGCAAGGAATGCCAGATGGGGTAGGTGGAGATTACGCAGTTGGTGAGGTGAAGCATTGGGACAGCATCATCCCTAGTGCACTGTAGCATGCACAGTCTCTGTTATATGACCATCTCCCACAAACAGTTATAGTAGAAAAGCTGACACATATAGAGAAGAACTTGCTGGCTTTGAGATGTTCTACTAGTAAAAGTGGTACAATGTGGTCAGATGTTGGATAAGAGCAGGGCCTTAAGGTGTGCAAGCTGCATGGAAGGCAAAGTGGGCGGCACTGTCGTGCCTGTATTTGTCTTGCAGGGTTCCTGGAATGCCTCCCCCTCTCGGCGGCAGTGCCCATGACCCCACCATAAACTGGGTTAACTTACTGTGGGTGTCCTCTGCTAAGCTTTTCGGAAGGGTGCTATCTGCCGGCGGTAAGAGGTCACTTTCATCCATATGCAAAACATAGCATTATGTTCTGGCAGGTCAGAAATGATATCAATACAATATAGAGGTAGGAAAGGCCATCTTTGGGAAGGAGCTCCCAGATTTGTAGGTGGGTGCACAGCCCCCCCTCATCTCCCACTCAGGTGCTGAGGTGGGTTTGTTCTATACATTCAATGGGAAAGTATATTACAGATTACTGCTGAAGTAATATTTCTGTAATAAAAATAGATAAAGCAGTGTTGATGTCCCCTCACTTATGATTAAAAAGGACAAGAAGAAAAATGTAAAAGTTTAAGGCAGAAATGCATCAAGGCTTTAGGGGTCTATTTACTAAGCCTTGGAGAGAGGTACAGTGAATGAAGATAAAGTATCAGCCAATAAGCTCTTAACTGCCATGTTGCAGGCTGTGTTTGAAAAAAGACAATTAGGAGCTGATTGGCTGGTACTTTAGCTCCGCCGACGTTATCTCCCACCAAGGCTTTAGTACATAGACCCCATCATAGAGAGATACTGTGAAGTGGAGAAGTTGCCCAAACCAGCCAATCTGCTTCTGTCATTGATCTGGCACAGTCTATGAAATGACGGTTAGCAGCTGATGGGTTGCTATGGACAACTGCTTCCCTTCAGCTCTCTCCAGGGCTTGATACATCTCACCTTAAATGCAAGAGGCATAGGTCCCATGTGCATTTCCAGGGGGGCACTTGAAAACCTGCTACGCTGGGTGCAGAATTAATTTCTGGGTTCTAAGACAGACAAGCGCTCACTTCCTCAGCAATATTCCGTTCCTACCTCATCCATTGGGTGATACTCTGTATAGACATAATTTTCCAAGGACACGGCCTTCGTGTTTTTCTTAGAAGTTATGGTTTTGTCTATTGACTGCTGCACATCATTGATCAGTACGCTAGAAAGAAACAACATTAACGTCAGAAATACGTTTGCGATGACATTTTGAAATGTAATAAGTATTGCCGGCTGGCAGTTAATGAATACATCAGACCGTGTGGTGAACGTGCTAATGTGGTCTCTTCAATGCCGCAAACAATCCACTAGCAAGATGGGGATGGACCCAGATACCGGGGTGTGTTTAAATCAGGGAGGTGTGGCCATACCGCATACAATAAAAAGTAGAAAAAAAACTATCTCCTCTCAGAGTCCCTGTCTCCTAGTGAAACACTGCTTAGTAATCACAGATGTTCCCTTATCATAAATATATGAGCTGATACAGTTCATTAAATCCTGACGCGTTTCACTATTATATAAATAATTTCTTCAGGGAAATCAGAGACCATTTTATAAAGTCAATGCAAATATCATAGTCAACAACTGCAAGGCTGATTCTGAATTGGGAGCAATGCAATATGAAAGGAGAAGCTCTGCACCGCGGCAAATCCATGCGGCACTGCGGGTGGGTACGGGGAGGGTGCGCCCATCCGCACAAGGCAGCCATATTCATTTGAATAGTTCATGTATCTTCTTAACCCCTTAACATGGTGTAGTCAGATGTGATGCGACCGGAGCCAGGAGTACATTTCCTGGCCACGTAACATGCTGCCCCGCACTGAGCAACCGCTTGTAGATGAGGATATCCGATCTGATCTTCCCTGGGTCCCCGGACCATTGCATTGATGCGGCAGTCTTTGACGGCCGACATGACTGCTGAATCACTGAATCGCACCCCAGAATGCTGTGTGGCCGGCATTCTGGGGAACATGTGCCAGGGATCACTCTGCTGGGAGGGGAAGATCATAACTCCTCTCCCGGCACTATTTGGCTGATCTCTGCAAGTGCACAGATCGGCTGCATGGGGGGGGGGATGGAGGGGGGGGCTGATCATGGGGGTAACAAAGCACCCCCAGGCATGTATTTTTTAAATAAAATATTTTAATATATTTTTTAATATACCTTGTACATTTTATTAAGTGATTTAAAAAAAAACCCTGACAATTTCTAAGTGGCTTTGTGGAGGAAATATTGGGGGTCATTCCGAGTTGTTCGCTCGCTAGCTGTTTTTTAGCAGCCGTGCACATGCTATGCCGCCTCCCACTGGGAGTGTATTTTAGCTTAGCAGAAGTGCGAACGAAAGGATCGCAGAGCGGCTACAAAAAAAATGTATGCAGTTTCAGACCTACTCACTTCAGACTATTCAGTTCCTGGTTTGACATCACAAACATGCCCTGCGTTCTCCCAGCCATGCCTGCGTTTTTCCTGGCACACCTGCGTTTTTTCGAACACTCCCTGAAAATGGTCAGTTGACACCCAGTAACGCCCTCTTCATGTCAATCACTCTGCGGCCAGCAGTGCGACTGAAAGACTTCGCTAGACCTTGTGTGAAACTACATAAGCCGTTGTGAAAGTACATTGCGTGTGCGCATTGGGCCGCATACGCATGCGCAGAACTGCCGTTTTTCTGCATCATCGCTGCACAGCGAACATTTTCAGCTAGCGATCAACTCGGAATGACCACCATTGTCAATTAAGTGGTTCATTATTGCGCACTGTTTCTGTGTGTGAATAATTATAATTGACACGGGGGTGGGGGGGGGTGCCTCCGCTGGCAGCCCAAATGATGTATACAGGAACATAGAGGGAATGGCAGTACTCCTACTGCCACAAAACTTGAGTTATAATCTTTTCATTATTTTGCTAATATGAGCCAATAAATTGGGTTTTTAATTTTATCTAATTAATTAATAAAAAATATATTTGAAATTTAGTGTGCTTCAACCTAGCAACTTCATTCCCTTGGCGTGCCTGTCCTGGACAGATGTAAAACATGCAGAGAGATTTAGAGTGGTCAGAGGCACGTCCTAGCCAAATTCTAAACTGCAGCGTAAAAATAAAGACGTTGCCCAGTGTGAGGTCAGGCCCCAGTGACTAGTGGCACCCCACCGTAAGACAAGGCTGAGCCTTTTTTGCCTGTATCAGCACCCCCCTTGTCGTGCGCAACGCCACAGTGGTATGCCAGGGCTGTTCCACGGCCGCAGTCCATCCCTGGCCCTAACAATGTTCATAACCTTATATTACTAATCACAGGTTTTTTCCTTTATAGTTCATTTAATGTGTTTTTGGAGATGGGACTGTTACAGAGTACTGGTACTGTACAGAGGGCGCAATTCAGAGACGTATTCATGACCTCGCAGCTGCCAATTAGTATGCAGCAGCTTTGCAAAAATATGCTCATGTTGCAGCTGCCGGGGTTTGAAATGAAACGCCCCCTGGAGGCGTCTGAGACGTGCTGCTTATGTTGATGCACCTACGTTCTGAGTCAAAAGCCGGTGTAAGCGGTCACGCACCCCTGAAATTATTGCGAGACACCTGCGTTTGCATTCCCCCTCCATCCCTTTAACTCATCGTAGCGCGTACTACCAGTCGATCACTTTACAGGTAAATCCTCGCTGTGGCCGCTGTCACATGACCATCACGCATGTGCAGTAGCAAAAAGTTGCCACACAACTTACAACATTAAACATTGCCACCATCTCTGAATCAGGCCCACGGTACTTTAGAAGGGGGGCTCACATTTCTGGAAACCTTTACAAGTATATATATAATGGTAGATGCTCAATCAGCTTAATGATATCATTCAGGTGCTCGAAAGGGAGGGGTATTTCTAAGCAAGAAAAAAGAGAGACATTGTTTTCCCCAGCACCCTGGATGATAACAGTAACCAGATATAAATCCCACATGAAATTAGAATTCAGAGATCTTGGTTACACATATTTGCGCAAATGTGTGACTAAGCCCCAAAGGCGCATGAAGGCATCGAAGTATATTTGGGGTCCGCTATGGACCCCAAATATACAGAGACACCTTGATGTGGCTTTGGGGCTTAGTCACACCTTTGCACAAATATGTGTAACCAAGATCTCTGAAATTCCAATATTATGTGGGATTTATATCTGGTTACTGTTGTCATTCAGGGTGCTGGGGGAAACAATGTCAACCTTTACAAGTAACAAGCATGAGAAAAGCCAGAACTTACGTATATGGAATGTCATTCTGGAGAAGCTTATCCTTCACTGGTTTAACATAAGAAGATGGGATTCGGACATGGACCCGGCTTCCTTGGTGAATTCCTTCCGGAGATTGAGGCTTCCACAAATCCAGCTAACACAATAGTTATTGGTCAGAACAGAAACTGTAGCAGCTCACACATAAAGCAAACATACGGCAAGTTACACACTTTATTATCTATGACAAATAACCACACGCAGTCATTGAATTACACGATCCTCCAGGCTTCTGCCTTGTGACATTATTGCTGTGTTTATATCTCATCAGAAATATGAAAAAGGGGATGGATCATTGGGTCGACCCTTACTAGGTCAAGTCATTAGGGCAACCACTATTGGTTGACAGTGACTAGGTTGACACCTGAAATAGGTCGACATGGACATGGGGTCAACACGAAAAAGGTTGACGTGAGTTTTTGGAGTTTTTTTGGTGTCATTTTCCTCGTAAAGAGACCAGGAACCCCAATTAGGGCACAGTGTCCCCTCGAATGGTGAGCGATGGTACAGGTTACTATTTCCAATCGTAGTCCAAGTTGATAGTAAAGTAAGAAAAGGTTGAAAATATTAAATAAAAAATGTGAAAACTCATGTCGACCTTTTCATGTGTTGACCTTTGCCATGTTGACCTACTGACCACATTAACCTAATGACCATGTCAACCGAATGCATGTCGACCTAAAGACAGGATACCTATGAAGACTTCTATGCTGCAGGTACAGTGGCATTTCCTCGCCCCTGGGTAATAGACCGCTCCCAGAAGCAACCACACAGTGTGCCTGTAGCGGGTTCCACCCCCTAACCTTTGCCATCTTTCATGTGTATGAATCTTTTCTGCAAGCTCCATCTTCCAAAAATATCACTCAAAAGATGGCACCAAAAAGTAAGGGAGAGGGTACTGCATGGAGGTAGGTGGCTCTATATAGAGGACACTCACATCATTAAGACATCTCTGTCAGGTTTAACCCAATATCTAACGAACTGCTGTAATGAGTAATAAGCACCTTATGCTAGGTACACACCTGAACGATGGATTGGCCGTCTGCCCAACAGGCCAACCAATCCATCGATTTGGTAAGTGTTCTGCATGCATGATATATGTAGAGAGAGTAACATAGTAACATAGTAATTGAGGTTGAATAGAGGCAAATTGCCCATCATGTTCAACCCGTATTAAATTGTGATGATTCTAACATACCCGCTAAAGTAATGTTTTATGACTAGTTATCAACTATAATTCATATTACCCCTGGATTAACCACTTTATTATTTTAAATATTATAACCTTGGATATCATTTTTATTCAGAAATGCATCCAATTCTTTTTAAAATCCATTTACAGAGTCCGCCATTACCACCTTCCCTGGCAGGGAATTCCAAATCCTTATTGCCCTAACAGTGAAGAACCCTTTCCTCCGTTGCGTTTGGAACTTTCTCTCCTCCAGTCGCAGCGAGTGCCCATGTGTCCTAAACTGTGTTCGTTTAATAAATAATTCCTCTGATAACTCTTTGTGATGTCCCTTTACATATTTGAAGATATTAATAATATCTCCTCTTAGGCGCCTCTTTTCTAGTGTATACATATTCAACCTAGTAAGCCATTCCTCACAATCCAGTCCCTCTAGCCCTTTAATCAATTTAGTAGCTCGCCTTTGAACCCTTTTGAGTTCACCGATATCTTTTTTATACACTGGTGCCCAAAATGTAACACAATATTCCAGGTGCGGATGTACCAATGATTTATACAGCGGCAGGATTACATCCGAGTCCCTTGTCTTAATTCCCCGTTTTATGCACGCTAGCACCTTACTTGCCTTCTTTACTGTGCTTTGACATTGTGTATGGTTATTAAGCCTATTATCAAAGAGTACCCCCAAATCTTTTTCCAACTCTGTTTCCCCTAGACGTTCCACATTTAATATGTAGGCTGCAAGTTTGTTTTTAGTCCCAAAATGCATAACCTTGCATTTGTCTGTATTGAACCTCATTTTCCATTTAGACGCCCAGAATTCAAGTTTAGATAAGTCATTCTGCAGAGACTCCACATCTATTTCCGAATTAATTACCTTACACAGTTTAGTATCATCTACAAAGCTTGACACTGTGCTTTTGAGTCCTATTCCTAGGTCATTGATAAATATGTTGAACAGTAGTGGTCCGAGTATGGACCCTTGTGTGTTTTCACTGACTACTGGGAACCTGGTTGAGGATTTCCTGTTGACCACTACACGCTGTACTCTGCTGTCCAGCCAGTTACTTATCCATATGCAAATAGTTTTTCCTAGGTCAAGCTCCTTTAATTTGATGATCTGTCCCCTGTGAGGCACTGTATCGAAGGCTTTTGCAAAATCTAGGTAGACAACATCCACTACTTTTCCCTGATTAAGATTATTGCTCACTTCCTCGTATAAGCTAATTAAGTTAGTTTGACATGATCTGTCCCTCACAAACCCATGCTGGTTCTTGCTAATAATCATAGCGTTCTGTAGATACTCCTGTATGCTGTCCCTTAGAATATCTTCCAATATTTTCCCACTATAGATGTCAAACTAACCGGTCTGTAGTTACTCGGATGATTTTTGGATCCCTTTTTAAATAATGGCACTACCTCAGATATACGGCAATCCTTTGGTACCATGCCTGATCTAATTGAACTATTGAAAATCAAGTATAGGGGTCGTGCTAGTTGTGAGCTAAGCTCCATAAGAACCCTCGGGTGAAGTCCTTCAGGACCAGGTGATTTATTTATTAAACTTAATTTTTCTTAGCCTCTACCGGACTATTTCTTCACTTAAACAAGCATCTAACCATGAATCATTACTGTCACAATTGTTATGCTCTACTCCCACCTTCAGTTCTTCTCTGGTGAACACTGATGAAAAAAATATTTGTTCAGTGTTTCCGGTTTTATTTCCTCATCATTTATCAATACTCCAAATTCATCTTTTAATGGATCTATAGTCTCCTTTTTTTACCTTTTACCATTTATGTATTTAAAAAACTTTTTAGGATTGGTTTTACTCTTTGTAGCGATTTGCTTTTCATTTTCCATTTTAGCTGCTCTTATTGCTTTTTTGCCTTTCTTATTACATTCCTTGTAATACTTGATGTACACTGACCCCCCGTATTTTGAACCCCGTATTGGTTCTAATTTCATCCTCGTGTTTTGGTGTTGCATAGCTACCCTCTAGTGTTTTGGTTCAGATTTGGATTTCGGTTCGGTTTTTAAAAAAAAACATTTTAAAAAAAGAAAATAGACAAAAAAAAAAAAAAAAATGAATTGCTAAAAATAGTTCAAAATGAATAAAACAGCTAAAATCAAGTCATTATTGCAATCTAAATCCCAAAATTAAGATTTATAATCTGAACTCTGAACTGCAGGAAGATCCAACTTGGGACTTTGCACGGATTGGATCCACAAAATTCAGGTGGACACATAATCAGACAGTGGGGCCGGTGTATTGGGGGTAATTCAGTGTTGATCGCAGCAGCAAATTTGTTAGCAGTTGGGCAAAACCATGTGCACTGAAGGTGGGGCAGATGTAACATGTACAGAGAGAGTTAGATTTGGGTGGGTTATATTGTTTCTGTGCAGTGTAAATACTGGCTGCTTTTTTTTTTTTACACTGTAACTTAGATTTCAGTTTGAACACACCCCACCCAAATCTAACCTGTAACCTAACCACCCAGACCCTTATCTAGTTTGTATTTAATATTGTCAACCTTTTTAAATCCAGCGGGTGAAACGCAGCCAAGTGTTGAATGGAAAGTGGCCCACTAGAGTCGGTAGGCTTGGCACAGCTCACAGAGCAGTCTATCCTACAGATGGGTCCGCGGTTATCTTGGCTAGTTTGCTGCACCTAGGCACACCATGGTTTATTAACATAAACCCTTCATCTATTGTTCTCAGCTGCAATACAATACAGAGAACAATACAGCAGGGGATTAAGTCATTACAGCAGGGGATTAACTCCGATTGCTCAATCTCAATTAATCCTTTCAAAGGTCAAGATAAACATGGACCCATCTGTATCTACTGCTTATCTGTTCTGCTCACTGCTGTGGGGCAGGTGGATGGGCAATAGGATGGTGAGAGAACAAAGTTGGTCTGGAATTTCACGCAAATTGAGTTTAGTGCTACAGCTCATTTCTAAGAGGAGCGAAGCTCTGGTGATAGTGATACAGAAATGTTTCTTTGCTGTGGGACAGTAGTCCATTCTGCACTGTATTCGTATCTCCTGAATTTACAATGTATGACTAAAGCTAGGACAAAGACATAGGGGTTAAGAGAGAGATCACAGAACTGACTCGGTTCGAAAAGCGCCATTTATTAGGCAAGACGAGCCAATTGCTGATTGCTGCTTTAATTATTGGGATTGGCTCAGTGGTAAATGGCATTTTTTTTGGGGTACGGGGAGGGCCATACCTCCTCAATTAGGCCACACCCCCTGCCATACCCAGGTCCGGCCCTGCGCTCTCTGGCCCTGCATGTGGAGCACAGTACAGACAAGACACATAGGTATAACTGTATCTTTCTTCACTGCATAAAAGAGGCGCGGTATTATATGAATATTGAGAACTGGAAGCATTTTTGGGGTGTTCACTACCTGGTGAATGATGTAACTGTTTAATAATTGCTGTATTATGTTACGGTGGGCAGGGTGTTGTACTACATTACTGCTTTCCTTCCCTCATTCGTTACCATTGTTAGTTTTACTTACCAGCCAGTCGTTCGTTATCTCTTGCAGATATGAGGCTTGTTTGGCCGTCCGTGGGACAATTTCTAGGACTTGATCTCTGTGATAAATACAATGACACCCATTACAAATACTCAGAAATCAAATGCTATATATATACTCAGACTGTGTAACAGCTAGTACTGTATGTGACATTGCATCCAAAATACATAGCTTCATACCGGCCTGCACGGACATACCCCCACAGGCTGTGCTGAATGATGAGATCACCAGGGTCACACCCCCTAGGGTCACACAGAGCACAAGGTACTGCATGGGCTGGGGGTGCAACCTTGGAGGGGGGCTACCTAAAGTACTCTGCTGCCTATATAGAGTCATAGATTATATTCATTTAGCCCAGGTGCAGTCTCCCTGCGGACCCCCTGCTCTAAGGAAGGCGGTACAGGTGAGTGCATTAGCTGGAGAAGTACCAGAGTGCACTACACATGTGTCGGTCTCCGGGAACATGTTACCCGCATCCTGTTCCCTGTGAGTTTTCTCCTGCACAGGCGCAGATCACCAGAAAATGGCCACAGGACTGTGGAAAGGAATTTCACTTGGATGCACGGCATATGGGGCCTAATTCAGACCTGATCACCGATGTGCGTTTTTGCAGAGGTCTGCGATCAGATAGCCGCCGCCCATAGAGAGTGAAAACCCGCCCTGTGCAAGTGTGTGAATGCATGTGTACGCCGTGTGAAGACTTCACCAGACAGCGGACATCTGCAAATCCATTAGCAATTCACTCACTATCTAATGATTTTTCCAGTCTATGCAGTGTGTGCAGTGTGTGCAGTGTGTGCGCAGCCCGGGACTTACTCCTACAGTGCGATACACACAGGCTGATCGTGGCCGGAGCTGACGTCACACACCCTCCCTGATAACGCTTGGGAACGCCTGCGTTTTCCCTGACATTCTCAGAAAATGGCCAGTTACCACCCCCAAATGTCCCCTTCCGGTCAGTCACCTTGCGTACGCCTAGCGATTTAAAATTTCGCACCATTCTTTCTCAGTTTGGCCTCTCAACTGCGCATTGTGATCCATACACACACGCAGTCATTCGAAAATCACCCGTCATGCGAAATGCACAGCAGCAATCAAGTCTGAATTAGGCCCTTGGTGCGGGCTCTCCTGGACCCAGGAGCCCACTTGCACCACACACACCCTGCACCCATGGAAAATATTCTGCTGGTTCCCTGATATGGGACAGGAGGGCACTGTGTCCCTATTTTTTATAGAAGGACACTGGGCCTAATTCACACCTGATCGCAGCAGCAAATTTGTTAGCAAATGGGCAAAACCATGTGCATTGCAGGTGGGACAGATGTAACATGTGCAGAGAGAGTTAGATTTGGGTGGGTTACAATGTTTCTGCGCAGAGTAAATACTGGCTGCTTAATTTTTACACTGCAGTTTAGATTTCTGTTTGAACACACTCCACCCCAATCTCTCTCTCTCTGCACATGTTACATTTGCCCCCCCCCCCCCCCCCCCCCGCAGTGCAGCATGGTTTTGCCCATTAGCTAACAAATTTGCTGCTGCGATCAGGTTTGAATTTCCCCCTTAGGATAGGATGACACTGTCTCTGGGTATTAGCTATGTATTACAAGGACTTGTGGTTTATCATTTACAGCTGAAATGATGTGCAGTTATATAAACTGTTATTCATATTGCACATGGAGAATTACTGTACTATAAAATGTTCAGAGAATACGTGTAATGATTAAATGCATGCTGATTAGGATAATGACTGCAATATAACAGTTTATAGAATAGGAGTACACTCTGCCCGTGTGGGTTATTATCATCTAAAAGACAAATTATTTCAGCATTTAAAATAAATGACCAGGAATTACTGCCCTGGAAACCAGATAGCCGGTACAGAAAACTGGTGCTGAGACTTGGCCACAGGTGACTTAAGGCCAGTACTCACTGGCCGATGTTTAGAGAGATGTGTGCTGAGCGAAGCGCTCAGCACACATCTCTCCCGCCGCTCAGCACAGCGCGATCTGTGCTGAGCGTGCGGGGGGAGACGGGGGGCCGCTCACTTCACCCATGCAGGCCAATCTAGCAGCAGCAATAGCGATGCGCGGGGCTGCGCATCACTATTGCTAAGGGGGCTATAGACGGAGCGATCGTGCTTAAAATCTAAGCAATCTAGTCAGATTGCTTAGATTTTAAGCAGCGATCGCTCCGTGAGAACCCCCTTTTAGGCATAAAATGTATTAAGCCTTAAAAAGTGATAAAGTGGAGACTTCTAAAGAGTGGAACACGTAATATGAGGGGTGTTGTATAGATGGGAAACTAATTTTTGCACATGCAGATGGGAGTGACGCGTTTTTCACCAATATTTTTAAAACTTGTTTAAAAACAATTAAAATCGTATTACATTTTTTTTTCTGTTCCCCAAAATAATGAGGCTAACAATTCAGGGTAAAACACTCGCTTACTATCAATTTTAAAGTTAAATCATCCATTCCACACTTTTTAAGAACCACAAACGCTTTGCTTCTGGCTACTAACAGCCGTCTATATTGAATGCCATCTTATCTGCCACCCTTATGGGGTTCAGTGTGATTTCCTCACTTTTTCATGCACATCCCCCAGGTCGCACCATGTAGAATTACCCCATAGTATTGCTTTGATTTACAATTTGCCTTTACAATGGAATCACGTAATTTACTGGAGTGCGCTTGGTTAAAATAGCCCAGTGAATGTAACCCATGGCTTCCGTGGATGGGACTCGTGGCTAATTGAATTTGGCCCTCACGGATGTTTTGATTACCGCATAGCATTAGATCACCACAGGTAAATCATTGTAAGATCTATCAGTGATTTTATTTAACAAGTGCAAAGAGCAAAGGAGAAAATGGGTAAATGTTTGACACATCTTAAAGTGAATTACTGGCGTCTCTTTGTCACTCAGGGGCGTGTCAGCTAGAGGAGACCTGTCTTGCCCCACCCATGGGGTGTGTCTTTCGCTACCCTCATTTTCTACTTTATCATAAAGTCATTACCTGTAATAATTGATAAGAAGTTCAACAGCCTCAAATAAATGAGCGATCTTTGTTGTACTTTAAACAGTACTCAGTATAAATGTGAAATAAATTGCATAAATTATATAACCCAATTATAAAGCGTTTTCTGCTAATGTATCATTGAGGTCAATTATTATATTGCTCTAGAAAACACAGAAGCCGGAGATTAAGCAAACAATGATCTTATTACGCTAACACACACTTTATAGCCACAAATAACACAACACGCAGAAACCTGCAGTAGACAACACTGTCACCCACTGAACTGGCTAATATATGTTTTACAAAAACTGCTCAGAAATTGTCAGGATTTTTTTTAATGATTGAATTAGGTTAAAAAGAGCATCTCAAATTTATCCAACACGATTTTATAAAAAAGAAACCCCCTTTGTTTTACATTTTGAAACATGATTTTTTTTTAACTATCGATGACCAATATATCAGTACATGGGGGGGGGGGGGGTCATTCAGAGGTGATCGCAGCAGCAAATTTGTTAGCAGTTGTGCAAAACCATGTGCACTGCAGGTGGGGCAAATGTAACATGTGCAGAGAGGGTTAGATTTGGGTGGGTTATATTGTTTCTGTGCAGGGTAAATACTGTCTGCTTTATTTTTACAATGCAATTTAGATTTCAGATTAAACACACCCCACCCAAATCTAACTCTCTCTGCACATGTTATATCTGCCCCACCTGCAGTGTAGCATGGTTTTGCCCAACTGCTAACAAATTTGCTGTTGCGATGGGTGTAGTACGGCTGACAGGCGATCAGGAGACCGCCGGTCAGCTTACCGTCGCCGGGATCCCGGCGGGGAGGGGCGAGTGCAGCAAGCACCTTGCGGACTCGCTGCGCTCGCCACGCTTCGGGCTCGGTGGCGATCTGTGGTCGCCATGGGTTCTATTCCCACTCTATGGGTGTTGTGGACACCCACAAGTGGAAATAGTCCCTATTGGTCAGCATGCTGACCATCGGGTAATGAGGGGTCGGGATGGTAGAGGAGGTCATGTGACTGTCGGTCTCACGACCGCCGGTCACATGAATACCACTCGTTGCGATCAACTCTGATTTACCCCCACTGATTATTGGAACATTGCAACATTGCTGCTTTTGCATTTTCCCCTGGTCATTGCTCCTTTGTGCAGCCCCCGGGCATACACTGGAAAGGTGGGGTAAGTTTTATCTACATTTCCCTGCCAGCCGCTCTTCTCTGCAGGTGTGTGTGTTTGTGTGTGCGTGTGTGTGTGTGTGTGGGGGGATTCGGGGGGGGTTGTAAGGAATCAGAGGCGATTTTGACCATCTCTCGGGACCACAACCCATATCTGCTACATTGCTGATTTTGCCATTTGCAGCAGATCAGATGATGGTGGCCACACTGTGCCTGCTGTAATCTAAAATACATAAATTTTGGAGGCCAATACAGCACAGAGCAGTGGCGTAACTCTCTGAGTTATGCCATTGGAGGCATGGAGGCACTGGTCTCCGGGCTCCAGCTGTCAGAGGTATACCAAGAAAGAAAGATCAAGGTGGCTGCTGAACTAGGACAGATCTCTCTCCGCTAATTTCAGAGTGATTTGCTACAGTCACTGCTGTCTAAGTTTTCAGCCCCCTTTGCAGCCCCCGTGAGCTGAAGAGTAGGGATGGACATCGATGGTCGATGTTTCCGAACCATCGATGTTTTCGTTTCGATGGTAGTGTTTTTAGCATTTAATGGTGCCCTCCCGATGTTTTTCACCATCGAATGATAGTCATTTGATGGTCTTCCGATGGTGGCTTGTTTTTTTCTAATTCCAAATAGCTATGCCTCCCCTTGCTGCTGTGTCTATCAGGGAAACTTCCTAAGTCCGTTGGAGGCTGTCTGTTTCAGACATGAGCCTGCTCAGCCAGTCCCCTCACCCCCTCCCCTCTCTAGGCTGCTGCTAGGCAACAGGGCCCACTGCAAGCTCTGATTGGCTCTCACTGACTCAGAGATCCAATCAGATCCCAGACCTTACCCTGCAGCAGCAGAAGCCACAGACACTCGGAGCTCAGGAGGATTCAGAGGAGACAGAGTGACCTCACTGATCTTTATATCACTCCAGCTATACACCACCATTGATCAGGGGGAATAATTTAGGAGGGCTATGGACAAAGTCCTTGCTTGAGTATGTTTTGGACTGTTGGAAAAACTAAGAGAAAACACAAAAACCATGGAAAGAACATACAAACTCCACACCATAATCATCTGAATTGGTCCCATGTGAGACAGCAAGGCAAACCGTGCACTGAGCAAGTTGCCATCCACATTATTGTAAGAAATTCCCAGTCGGTACGCCGTACCGCCGGGTCGTCCACAATACTGCATTCCGCTGGCTTCGTTCTGTGTGAGGGGAGGAGAGCGCAGCGCAGTGCCTCTCCTGCCCCTCAATTCTCTTGGATGCCCAGTCTCACTCTCCATCGGCGGCGGCGCAGTCAATCTGAATAAGGCACCGGTTTACTAGCCAATCAGAGCTCATGGACCGGCAGCCGTGGCTCCTGATTGGCTGGCGGTCCGCGAGCTCTGATTGGCTAACGAACCGGCGCATCATTTCAGATTGACCCCGCCGCCGTTGGAGAGTGATACCGGGCATCAAAGAGAATTGAGAGGCAAGAGAGACGCTATGCTACGCTCTCCTCCCCTCACATAGAAGAAACAGAGCCAGCGGTAAGGGGTGGGGGGCAATGAGCGCACAGTGGGACAATGTATATCTGCCACAGGGGGGCATTGTATATCTGACACAGTGGGGGAATTGTATATCTGGCACTGTGGGGGAATTGTATATCTGGCAC
The DNA here is from genome assembly GCF_028390025.1 of Pseudophryne corroboree. Classification (NCBI taxonomy): domain Eukaryota; kingdom Metazoa; phylum Chordata; class Amphibia; order Anura; family Myobatrachidae; genus Pseudophryne; species Pseudophryne corroboree. The sequence continues at coordinate 18,326,235 of NC_086450.1, forward strand.
TGTGGGGGCATTGTATATCTGGCACAGTGGGGGCAATGTATATCTGGCACTGTGGGGGCATTGTATATCTGGCACAGTGGGGGCAATGTATATCTGGCACAGTGGGGGCAATGTATATCTGGCACTGTGGGGGAATTGTATATCTGGTACTGTGGGGGCATTGTATATCTGGCACAGTGGGGGCAATGTATATCTGGCATAGTGGGGGCAATGTATATCTGGCACTGTGGGGGAATTGTATATCTGGCACTGTGGGGGCATTGTATATCTGGCACAGTGGGGGCAATGTATATCTGGCACTGTGGGGGCATTGTATATCTGGCACAGTGGGGGCAATGTATATCTGGCACTGTGGGGGCATTGTATATCTGGCACTGTGGGGGCATTGTATATCTGGCACTGTGGGGGCATTGCATATCTGGCACTGTGGGGGCATTGCATATCTGGCACTGTGGGGGCATTGCATATCTGGCACTGTGGGGGCATTGTATATCTGGCACTGTGGGGGAATTGTATATCTGGCACTGTGGGGGCAATGTATCTCTGGCACTGTGGGGGCATTGCATATCTGGCACTGTGGGGGCATTGCATATCTGGCACTGTGGGGGCATTGTATATCTGGCACTGTGGGGGCAATGTATATCTGGCACTGTGGGGGAATTGTATATCTGGCACTGTGGGGGCATTGTATATCTGGCACTGTGGGGGCATTGCATATCTGGCACTGTGGGGGCATTGCATATCTGGCACTGTGGGGGCATTGCATATCTGGCACTGTGGGGGCATTGTATATCTGGCACTGTGGGGGCATTGCATATCTGGCACTGTGGGGGCATTGCATATCTGGCACTGTGGGGGCAATGTATCTCTGGCACTGTGGGGGCAATGTATCTCTGGCACTGTGGGGGCATTGTATATTTGGCACTGAGGGGGCAATGTTACTTCATCATTGGGCATTGTGTGTGTATATTATATATGTATATTATACACACAATGTCCAGTGATAAAGTAATATGTTGCTCAGAGTCTGGTCCTGCCCCCGATCCCAATTCCCACATTGCAAACGAAAATGCAGGCTTTTGCGCATGAACTAGTCATATAACTAGTTTTCACCATCGAATACTTTTGATGTGATGGTTAGTAACCATTGCATCGAAAGTTTCAATGGTGGAACATTGCCATCATATGATGGTTTGCTTTCGATGTCCATCCCTACTGAAGAGTCTTGTAATGTGTGATAACAGATCAAAGTGTTTACAGTATAAGGTGAGCTACAGCTCTGCTGTTGTGTCTTATGTGAAGAAAGAAAGGAGAGCAGAGGTTGTTTTAAGGAAGTGTTACTAATTATTATAATAAAACTGTTTTTAATCAAATTTGAAGAGAGATAAAATTGTGAGAGCTAAAGTACCAACCAATCCGCTCCAAACTGTAATTTATCAAACACAGCCTGTAAAATGTAAAGCAGAAGCTGATTGGCTGGTACTTTATCTCTCATAATTTCATATCTGCAAGCTTTGATTTAAAAAAAAAAAAAAACCACCAGAGCTCTATTTATTGTCATTTGAAGCCAGCGCCTAAAAATTTTGTATCACCGCAATTAGTTGCAATAAGGAATTTTTATTCTCCCTGATATACCATTGCCAAATCACTGGGGCGTCTGCACACGTGTAAACCGGAGCCACTGGGGGTGCACCACCTTCTATTTCACCTACGGGCACCTAGCATGAATTTACGGCCCTGGCACAGAGGTTATTCCTGATGCCTGTATAGTCTACACAGGCTTCACATGTGGGTTGTGTTGTTTATGACCACACTAAAATATACCTTCACAGAAAGCATTGCTATGTGGAATGAGAAGATATATTTAGCTAATTGTGAAAACAATTTAAAGAGGAACAAACCTCTTTAATACGGGGTATTTACAGCCCTGCCACGGGGCATATCTCCAGGGTAATTTCGGAGTAACAGACATCTTAATAATTGGGCATACAAAGCCCTATTATGAGGACAGTCTACAGATGGGTCCACGGTTATCTTGGCTAGTTTGCTGCGCCTAGGCACAACATGGTTTATTAACATAAACCCTTCATCTATTGTTCTCAGATGCAATACAATACAGAGAACAATACAGCAGGGGATTAAAGTCATTACAGCAGGGGATTAAGTCCGATTGCCCTGGCTCAGATAATCCTATTAAAGGTCAAGATAAACATGGACCCCTCTGTATATGGCCCATAATACAGCTTTATAGTCTTCCATAATTGTGCTCAAATTATCATACATAATAGGCCTCTATATACTTAGACACCTATTATGGGGGTATAAAGACTTATTATGGGGGTAATTTCCACACAATAAAAATGGAACAGATAACAAGATAGTTATTATGGGGCATAGAGATCCTTATTGTGGGGTAATTTCACAGCAATTAAGGCAGAATGAAATACTTTATTAAGAGGCGTATTCGCTATACGCCCCATGATAAATCACTTTATTCTTCCTTGAAAAACTGTCACAGAGCACAAGAAATAAAGTTAAAAACACAATAATATTTATTTTTCACAGATAAGCATTAATTTTATAGACCATAATGATAAAATTTCACATAGACATATAATAAAACAGTTGTCATAACTTTCCAGCTCAGTGATACTATATTTGACACATTTGTAGCAACATTAATAGATACCATATTGTATAACAGTATCAGAATACAGCTTTTAAAAAATACAATCAGCATTCCCTAGTGTAAAATAAACTGAGTTCCACAGCTCAACAGATAATTAAACTGCACATTTACCCTCAGCTTGGTAACTGATTAGACGCAGGGGTGGCCAGACTTTTGGAGTCGGTGATCTACTGTGAAAGCTAAAAAGCTTTTGTGATCTACCTAGGAGGAATAATAGCGCGCGCCGTAGGCGCGCGCGCAAAAAAAGGGGCGTGGCATAACAAAAAGTGGGCGTGCTATAACTAAAAGTGGGCGTGGTATATATATAAAAAAAAAGGGACGTAGCCTTGCTGCGCAGAGTGTAATGACTACCTCACGCAAAATAACACATTGGCCCCCACAGGTAAAAACCTCAAACACATATGCCCCCAGTGCCAGATACACATGCCCCCACAGTGCCAGATATGCCCCCACAGTGCCAGATACACATGCCCCCACAGTGCCATGTGCCCACAGTGCCAGATATGCCCCCACAGTGCCAGATACAGATATGCCCCCACAGTGCCATGTGCCCGCAGAGCCAGATATGCCCAGTGCCACATATGACCCCACAGTGCCAGATATGCCCCCACACTGCCAGATATGCCCCCACACTGCCAGATATGCCCCCACACTGCCAGACATGCCCCCACAGTGCCATGTGCCCGCAGAGCCAGATATGCCCAGTGCCACATATGACCCCACAGTGCCATGTGCCCACAGTGCCAGATACAGATATGCCCCCACAGTGCCAGATACAGATATGCCCCCACAGCGCCAGATTACAGATATGCCCCCACAGTGCCAGATATGCCCCCACAGTGCCATGTGCCCGCAGTGCCAGATATTCCCCCAGTGCCACACATGACCCCACAGTGCCAGACATGCCCCCACAGTGCCAGATATGCCCCCACAGTGTCATGTGCCCGCAGAGCCAGATATGCCCCCAGTGCCACACACGACCCCACAGTGCCAGACATGCCCCCACAGTGCCAGATATGCCCCCAGTGCCAGATATGCCCCCACAGTGCCATGTGCCCGCAGAGCCAGATATTCCCCCAGTGCCACACATGACCCCACAGTGCCAGACATGCCCCCACAGTACCAGATATGCCCCCAGTGCCAGACATGTATAGACTATAGAACAGGTTACCGTTGGTGTGTGGTGAGCGCAGCGCGCGCCTCTCCTGCCTGCTGCTCCCGCTCTGCCTCCTCAGTCTGACGGCAGCGTGTATGGCTCAAATCAGGTGCCGGTCCGCGAGCTCTCATTGGCTAACGAACCGGCACCTGATTTGAGCTATACACTCGGCCGTCAGACTGAGGAGACAGAGCGGGAGCGGAGGGCAGGAGAGGCGCGGCTTCGGGTGGCTGGGCGGCGGATCGCGATCGACTGTTTGGCCACCCGTGGATTAGAGCATATTAGAAAAAACAATTGTTCCTGGGTTTTAATATATAATATTCAGTGCCCCACAGATGGACCAGTCTATTGCAAATCTCGTGATGTGAGGACACCTGGTTTGATAGAGCAGCATGAATAATAGAAATTGTTCATAGACACTTTTAAGCTTCTTATTGTTAATAGGGAAAAAAAGTCACTTTTTCACATCTGGCCAGACCGTGTTTAGGATTTTATACAAGTGCTTGTTCTCACCGCTAAACTGCACAGCCCATCACTATCCTAATGGGGTGGTCTTCTGGTTACCGAATGTCGGGATCCTGGCGCACAGTATACCGGCGCCGGAATCCCGACACCCGGCATACCGACACATATTCTCCCTCGTGGGGGTCCACGACCCCCCTGGAGGGAGAATAAAATAGCGTGGCGCGCGTAGCATGCCACCGTGCCTGCAAGGGGCTCATTTGCGCTTGCCACGCTGTCGGTATGCCGGCGGTCGTGCTCCCGACGCCGGTATGCTGGTCGCCAGGAGCCCGGCCGCCGGCATACCATACTACACACTCCTAATGATATGGGAGTAGCTTCAACTATCTGTAGTATAGGACGTAGGGATACTTACTAGGAAAGCTGTAGTGGAATGCCAAGGGAGCAACTAAATAATGTGTAGAACCACCATAATAATATCTTTTACAGTACATGAGTCACAGTGTGATGGGAATACTGCACCTTTTCCTGCAAAAGCAAAACCGGAAGGAGAAAGATGCATCCAATTTATAGTACAGGGATGATGCTGGATATCAGGCCCTGATCAGCCCCTGCGGAGCCTATTCTTTTCCTGCATGTATGTGCCTTGGAATGCGGTCAGTATTCCGACAGTCAGAATACGGAAAGTTGGATCCTCATGGTCAGAATCCTGCCAGATCCTGCCGGTAAGTACTGAGTTATGGTTAGGGACTAGGGGGAAAGGTTAGGCTGCAGGGGTGTTTAGGGGTAGATTGCGGGAGGGTATGATTAGGGTTGAGCTGCAGGAGGGGTGGGTTGAGGTTAGGGGTAGGGATGGGGTTTAAATACTTACCGAGATCTATTTGGATTTTGACTGTTGGGACATTGCAACCATCCCTGTGCCTAACAGTGCCAGGAGAAGAAGTCCCGTCTTATGGACAATCTCCAATGTATTTATACAGTCTTATGATAGGACCTGCTTAGGAATAGGATCATGCGAGGCTAAAATTAGTCATATTGGGTCTAGAACCAGTTCTGAAGTTCAAAAAGTCATGATAAATCCTCAATAAATCTAAATTCCAGCAGGACAGAGAAGAGTAGATGATTAAGGAGCTGGTGAGCTCGTATGAAATGGGAAATGTTTGAACGGGATGTAGTTATGTGACCGGCATCCGAAGGCAAGGTCATCCAACTACTCCACAATCCCCAGTAACAGACGCATATGCCTCACCCTTCAAAGAGATGCACAGATTGTGACAGAACTTCATGCACAACTCAAGGGGTCAAGGACGTCAAAGCCGGCCATAAGCAATATGATGCCCTACGTAAGAATTTGGCTAGTGCCTCATAGCACCACCACTAGTTACACCTCTGACCTTGCAACCCTTTCCCAGCACCATCACCCTTCATCCATAGCAATCTTCATTTTGGTGTTCCTATCCCCTATATTTAAAATAGGAACAGTGCGCACATTCGGCGCACAGCTCAAAAAGGGGTGTGTTCTTGCTGGCAAAGTGCATGGCCACACAATCGTACCCCCAATTTAAATTACGCTACACAGTAGTGCAAGTTTATTCACATTATATCATGCGATTGTGTCCCTTATTCATGTTACAACACACAGTAGTACCACTTTACTTTATAAACATTACTCCTCACAGTAGTGCTCCTTATTCACATTACACCACACCATATTGCTCTTTATTCACATTACACCACACAATATTGCTCTTTATTCACATTAGACCACACAGTAGTGCCCTTTCTATATGTTAAGAGCACCTTATACACATAATGCCACACATTAGCAATGCCCTTATACACATAATTCCACACAGTAATGCCCCTCACACATGGCACACATTATTAATGTCCTTATAAACATAATGCGCCTTACACATTATGCCAAGCTTTACTAATGCCCTTATACACATAACGTCCCTTACACATATGCCGTACATTATTAATGCCCTTAAACACATGATGCCCCTTACACATATGCCGAGCACTACAGCACAACTAACCCACCTGCACACAGCACTCACACGGCCGCTAACACTGTGGCCTCTGCCTCTGATTGGATACAGATGTGTCCTCACATCTTGCCTCAATACGCCATGCAGCATGAGATGCCTGGTGGGAGTCTGCTGCCAGCTCTGCTAACGTTGAGTGCTTTTTTTGACAAAAATGCATCTTATTTGCATTACTATGTGGCTGGGATGCACAAGCAGCTTCTGCTGATTGTAATGATATGCGGCATGCCTATATTCTGTGTGCGAGTGTGGCTGTATCTGTATACGCAATGCTACGTTACAGTGATTTCCAGAAATACAATGTAATGTAGCATTTCGTATGCAGATACAGCCGCAGTCACACACAGAATATAGGCATGCTGCATATCATTTTAATCAGCAGAATCTGCTTGTGCCCCTATGCATACCAAATGCCCTAGGCATGGCCGTAACTAGGGGGGGGGATCCCCCGCAGCAGCCACTGGAGGTGGTGGTGGCGGTAATCCCCACCCTCCTGTCTCTCCTCGTTGCTGGCCCATTTCTGTTTATCTCTTCTCTGTTGGCGGGGTGGGAAGCTTTAGTTGCCCCCTTCCCCCTCATACTCCCTCCCCATCATCCCGGACTGTGATCAGGGCTGATCATCTGAGGACCTCATGCGGCGGCGTCTCACGGAAGTGCGGCTCCCGTCCCAGCCGCTGTACTGTCTCTGTGTGTTGCACAGAGGACGCAACAACAGCAATGCTGGAGAACCAGGCGGGAGGATTCCTGCAGAAGAGACAGGTAATGTGTGACCCTACCACACACACAGACGCAGATCCCTGCTACTGTATCTTCACAAAGGGGTGTGTGGGGGGGAGCTGCTGCCCTCTATGTGGACAGACACTGCTGCCAGCACACCCACTCACTCTGACTGCACACTGAGGGCAGGCTCTAGAAACCTGTTCTCCCTGCCCTGGGACTCACCAAATATGTTGCTATGTTATAAGTTTGCACCATCCATTAGTCCTGTGCACTGTCAGCCTCCCTGCTGAGACATTGTGCTGCACCTTATGCGGGCTGGAGTCCAACACACAAAATCTTTTTTTAAAGAGCTTAATCGTTGTATTTCTATGGAAACTACTAGGTGGTGCAATGTGAATCAGAGGCCCTACGTTTGGTGTAATGTGAACAAGATTGTTTTTACTGTGTGGCATAATTGGAATTGGGGGTACTATTGTATGGCCTTCAGCATGTTCTGACCCTTTATTAAGTATGTGAGGGAGGGGGGATGGATATAATATTTCTGAAATGGATTGGGGGGGGGGGGGGGGGGGGGCAAATGACTACCATGCCCCGGACGGCAAAAATCCTAGTTTCGGCCCTGCCCTAGGCATTTGCCTAGTTTGCCTATGCCTAAAACCGTCTCTGATGGACGCAAACTGGGACTACAAAGGAGCCAGTATCTCCCCTTACCCCATTCTCAGTACCCCTGCTGACACCCGGTACACCTGGTACCGCTAAATGCCTTCGGGAAAAACACCACTTGCCAGGCATCTATATTGTAGGAAAGGCTAATGGTACGGTATTTGCACTTCCAGTGGTAAACGCAGGATTTCGAGTTGGGGGTTTCCAAATGTAATCCCCAATCTCCCACTCTGCAGAACGTTGGAGCAAGAGCGGGAGTCTGGCGGAGCAGTAGAAGAAACTAGTACCAACCATAAAACATATATGTGCACATCAGTCTTTTTTAAACACTAGATAGTGTATGGAATAGAGTGTACATAATTTACACTATAGATGGTACATAGTATAGACGGTATCCAACTTATTTAACTAATATAAATACTATAAGTAAAGGGTTAGACATCCCATAATAAATAAATAAATACACAAACATAATAGAACCAGTAGAGACAGAACTGCACTTTCTACGCACACATTCTCCCACCTCATGATAAGGCTCCTGTCTCTTCTTCCTGGCAGCTACTCTCAGGTCCAATGTGCTGTTTAATCGCTCAGATCCACACACACAGCAAACGCGGTAGAAGAAGTAAAACGCTGGGCACGTGCAGCAGCTCTGCTCTGTCCCTTACACTGCATGTTGCTGTGGGAGCTCTAGTAATCATATTATATTATATGCTATTGTTATAATTTGAGCCACTGTCCAATAGGAGGGGGAGCTTCCGGGCAACCAGAACACCCCCCTGAGTTTGCCTATGAATTCAGCCCCTACAGTTAGTTCAGCGGCAGCAGGCTCTGACCGACTTGGTCTTGCTGTTTGCATTAATACCAGCATACCCAATCAGTTTATGGCTGCCAGGGCTTGCTAGGACCAGTAGTTCAACAAGACAAAAATGCTGATTCCTTTGTTATTTTAATAATTTGTATCTCCAACACTCGATTGACATGGATTGACAACGGAATGCCATGGTACCGTCAGTATTTTTGCTACGGCTCGGGGCCCACCATTTACCTTTTTCCATTCTCAACTCCCCTGGGGAACGCAGCCCTGTGCTTTACAGGCTAGAACTGTATGATATCATGACGGGCATGCCATGCTGCAGGTATCCCTGTTATAATGTCACCAGCTTAGACTGCCACCGTCTAGTACTGGTAGCAGATTTGTTGGGCGGGGGGACCATGTGTGGTATGCGTGACCAGCCGCCAGGAGACCACCAGTCAGCATACCAACGCTGGGATCCTGGCAGCGGAATCCCGATGGAGAGGAGGGGTGCGGGCGCAGGAAGCACCTTGTGGGCTCACTGCGCTAGCCACACTGCGGGCTCGGTGGCGACCTGTGGTAAAAGTCCCTGTTGGTCGGCAATGCTGATCGTCAAGATTGTGAGGGGGTGGGATGTTGTGGGAGGTTATGTGACTGTCGTTCTCCTGACCGCTGGTCACATGACTGCATCCTCGGGGACCACATGCTGTTCATCAAGAGATAACATAGTAACATAGTTAATGAGGTTACAAAGAGGAAAAATGCCCATCGGGTTCAACCTGTATTTTATACTAAGCTGTGCACATTATAATGTACCTACTGAAGTAATGGTTTCATACCAATAACTATGAATCGTATCACTCCCAGATATTTGATGTCAATATATTAAATGCTATAGCCTTGAATACCTTTTTTCAGTTAGAAATTTGTCCAATCTACTTTTAAATGCATTTACAGAGTCCGCCATTATTACCTTTTGTGGCAGGAAGTTCCAAATCTTTATTGCCCTTACCGTGAAGAACCCTTTCCTATGTTGTGTACGGAATTTTCTCTCCTCTAGCCTCAGTGTGTGTCTCCGTGTTCTATACAGAGTTTTATTAATGAACAAATCCCCTGCTAACTCCTTATAGTGACGCTTTACATATTTGAAGATATTAATAATGTGTTACGCACACCAGTGCTGACAGGAGTATACCGGTGTATGAACAGAGAGGGATGCAAAGCAAATTAACTCACAGACAGACTTGGGAGTATAACATAACATACACAGAAGGTGATGGAATAACTAATAAACACAAAGTGAACGGAGAAGCCCAAAGGCTCAGGAACTGGGTGTCTCCCTAGTGTCAGGAATGCTCAGATGGACAATGAAGCGAGATGTAGTGATTTAACATGTGGAGCACCCGAAATGATGTTGCTAAGAGCAACAGAAAGAACCCCAAAGGGTTACCAACGGGTGTGGAAATAAACTCCTTGGTCAGAGATGGAAATATAGACACAAGGAGAGTATCCACAATCCTAACCCCCACTTGCAGGGCACAGGTTCAGCTTACTGCCACTAAACTGACACCTGGACGCCCTGCACAGTGAGAGAGGATTAAGCAGGCAGGTCTGAGAGTACAGCCGCAAACCTGCTGGGTTTACAGAATAGCAAAAGAACCCCAGCAGGTTAAACAACTGACTCCAGTCTTACTACTAGGTCCGGATTGGCAGAATGAAGTACGGAATCCCAAGGCCTATTTGCAGTAAGCAACAAGTAAATACAAAGTCACACAGTACTAGCTAACTCTCTGGAACTGACTAACAAACAAAGATTCAGCAGCATTTGCCTAGCCTGAGAGGATGGTTTATATAGCAGGTGCTGTCCACGCCCCACTCAGACCTCACAGACTGTGAGCACAAAACCAGCGCCGGATTCCCTGCCGTGCACAGAACCTGTAACCACTGCACAGTAAAAACCCGGACCAGAGTATCAGCTGCGCTCAGGTTACTTCGCTAACACTTGCCTCCCGGTTGCCATGGCGACGTGGCAGCACAGAGCAGGAGATCCTAACATAATGTCTCCTCTTAGGCGCCTCTTTTCCCGTGTATACATATTTAACCTAGTAAGCCTTTCCTTATACTCCAGTGTCTCTAACCCTTTTATCAGTTTAGTAGCTCTTCGTTGAACTCTTTCTAGTTCTCTGATATCTTTTTTATAATATGGTGCCCAGAACTAAACACAATATTACAGGTAAAGAAATCTACCAATCGAATGGAGGATCAGGCGCTTGTAGGTGCTGTGTCTCTAATGCTGCTGCTAAAACGTTGGGGGTAGTCACACCCCAACCATATACCAAAGAGAAAGAGAAAAAAAGAATAGCAGCGCTAGTGGAATAATATAATGATTCTGATATGAAGGATTGTGTGAAGAAAATCATAAATTTAATAAAGCATTATTTAAGGCTTTAGTAAGAACTGGATACAAAATCCACATATAAAATTTTAAAAACAATAATAACAATATTTGAGGGTCAAACGTGCTAAGCTGCCTATCACATTACTATCCGTTCCTAATGTTTATATCTGGACCATATAGCAGATATGAGCAGACTGACAGCGCAGTCACACCGATAACTTTACCCAGACGCCGCTAGAGGTGTAGTCCCTTAAGAGTGTCTCTGATGTTTGAAGCTCAAAAACCAGCCAGGTTCGGGAATCCTCATTTGGTACGGTGTCCTCTTTCTAGAGATGGGGTGATGGTGTTCCAAGTTGTTGGAATTTTTGGCTCGTAATATCTGCAGATAGCAAAGTCCAGTATTGGTCCGGAATGTGACTTGGCGTTTCGCTGCCAAAAGTGCAGCTTTTTGAAAAAGCTGCACTGTTGGCAGCGAAACGCGTCAGGAGGAGGCTATTTGGGTCATCAAACTGTGCTTTGTGGCTGCCAAGTCACATTCCGGACCAATACTGGACTTTGCTATCTGCAGATATTACGAGCCAAAAATTCCAACAACTTGGAACACCATCACCCCATCTCTAGAAAGAGGACACCGTACCAAATGAGGATTCCCGAACCTGGCTGGTTTTTGAGCTTCAAACATCAGAGACACTCTTAAGGGACTACACCTCTAGCGGCGTCTGGGTAAAGTTATCGGTGTGACTGCGCTGTCAGTCTGCTCATATCTGCTATATGGTCCAGATATAAACATTAGGAGCGGATAGTAATGTGATAGGCAGCTTAGCACGTTTGACCCTCAAATATTGTTATTATTGTTTTTAAAATTTTATATGTGGATTTTGTATCCAGTTCTTACTAAAGCCTTAAATAATGCTTTATTAAATTTATGATTTTCTTCACACAATCCTTCATATCAGAATCATTATATTATTCCACTAGCGCTGCTATTCTTTTTTTCTCTTTCTCTTTACAATATTACAGGTGCGGACGTTCCAATGATTTGTACAGCTGCATGATTATATCCTCGTCCTTGTCTCAATGCGCCGTTTTATGCTTGCAAGCACTTTACTTGACATCTATGCTGCACTTTGACATTGTGTACTGTTACTAAGCCTATTATATATGAGCACCACCAAATCTTTTCCCACCACAGTTACCCCTAGATTTTCCCCATTTAGAGGGTAGGATGCAAGTTTGTTCTTTATCCCAAAGTGCACAACTTTGCATTTCTCTATATTGAACCTAATTCTCCATTTAGACGCCTAGGTTTCAAGTTTAAATAAGTCATTCTTCAGAGACTCCACATCGCTATCTGAATTAATTACCATACACAGTTTAGTATCATCTGCAAAGATTGACACTGTACTTTCCAGGCCTATTCCTAGATCTTTAATAAATATATTGAACAGTAGCGGGGTGAGTATGGACCCAGTGGTATTCCGCTGACAATGGGTGCCCAGTTGGAGAACAACCCATTGACCACTACTTGCTGTACCCTGTTATCCAGCCAATTACTTATCCATGTACAAATAGTATTTTCCCTAAGTAAAAGAAGCACTCTCAAGTATTCGATGCATATAATCTGCTTATGTATGTACTAAACAAATGGACATACAGGTTGAGTATCCCATATCCAAATATTCCGAAATACGGAATATTCCGAAATACGGACTTTTTTGAGTGAGAGTGAGATAGTGAAACTTTTGTTTTTTGATGGCTCAATGTACACAAACTTTGTTTAACACACAAAGTTATTAAAATATTGTATTTAAATGACCTTCAGGCTGTGTGTATAAGGTGTATATGAAACATAAATGAATTGTGTGAATGTACACACACTTTGTTTAATGCACAAAGTTATAAAAAATATTGGCTAAAATGACCTTCAGGCTGTGTGTATAAGGTGTATATGAAACATAAATGCATTCTGTGCTTAGATTTAGGTCCCATCACCATGATATCTCATTATGGTATGCAATTATTCCAAAATACGGAAAAATCCCATATCCAAAATACCTCTGGTCCCAAGCATTTTGGATAAGGGATACTCAACCTGTATATATAAATATGTCTAATAACTTTGACTATAAGATAAAACAAAGCTTTGCTTCACATCAATCGCAACTTTGCTGCAGACTCTGAGAGTGTTAATACAGAATACTACGGCCGTTGTAAGGGTGCAGCCAACAAGAACGTGGAGCGTCACGCTGCAGGGAGGATGCTAGGACATAATATGAGGACAAAGTTCATGGTTCTGTCTCTGCTTAGAACAATCAAATTACATGTCCGTGCGGAAGAGCCTTTAAATTATCTGAATGGCAATCTCAATATGAAAGAGGATTCTTCCTTTCCCTTTGTCATGCAAATGCAATATAACATTTGCTTTGTGGTCCAGCTAACACCTGAAGATGTCCGTGCATTGTATTTGTATATCTATAGTGGTCAATGATCCCCTATTCTTTCCTGTGTTTCCATTCTGTCTGCAGCGCAGCAAAAGTTAATAAATGTAATACACAACACGGGAGTATCTGCTTTGTATAAATGGAACAAACATCGGAAAAACATTGACGACATTTAAACATTTAAATTGGGAAATAAATACGTAATTTAGGGCCCAGTTCAGAGCTGGACGCAGATGCGGCTGCTGCTCGTGGCTTTATGCAAATGACTCTCCGCAACAACTGCGGCAAGACTCCAGCAACACTCACATAAGATGGCAATTGGACAGACCACCTCCGCAACGTACCCCCCCCCCCGCCTCTCTTAGGGCCTAATTCAGACCTGATCGCAACAGCAAACTTTTTCTCTAATGGGCAAAACCATGTGCACTGCAGGGGGGACAGATGTAACATGTGCAGAGAGAGTTAGATTTGGGTGGGGTGTTTTCAAACTGAAATCTATATTGCAGTGTAAAAATAAAGCAGCCAGTATTTACCCTGCACAGAAACAATATAACGCACCCAAATCTAACTCTCTCTGCACATGTTACATCTGCCTCCTCCTGCAGTGCACATGATTTGTGAAAATGAATTGTTAGCTCTTGCGTATACTCACCCATTATACTGCACCTTTACACAGATCCCACCATATACCAGGGCTCCCAGCAGGCAGATGATGCTGGGTAGAGACTTCATCCTTTACCACTAATTGCAGTCTGGTGGTAGCTGTTCTTCAGCTGTGTAAGTTAACGCCGTACATTTGTGATTGTGACAGGGATGAACTTTGTCACATAGATACCATTATCAGTGTGTAGTTCACAAGCAATACATTTATTCCACCCAATACTGTGTTACTATGTATCTTGCGCTGACTCCTTCATGCAGAATGGATGCAGTTTGCTTTACATCGTACACAGCTGGAATGCAGAAGTTATGTCCTGTGATGCGTCCAGCACATTGCAGTCCCGGAATCAGGCATCAGCGTCTGTTTGTCATTAAGTTGCTGATAATTATCTGACCTATTGCAAATGTAACCGATCACGAATTACACTAAAAAGTTACCCAGATCAAAACAAACGCATCATTATGTCCTGTCAGAGTTTTCCTTCTTAACGGTAATACTGGAGTAATAATACCCTGCTAGCCTCTATTACTCATAGACATAAAGACTACATTTATATTGTAAGACAGAATAAACACAAAGCAATGCCGCATAACAGTTACAGCCCATATAAAAACCCTTTTCCGCAAGTTTAAAAAACATGGGTTTTTTGGTAGTGGAAACGGCTCCCTCAAAAAAAAAAAAAAGGGTCACGTGACCTGGGAATCCTACCCGGGTAGCTTCCTGGGTTGGACCCGGGAATGACCTGAGTAAGGGTGTAGTGTAAACGGGTTACCCGGGTCATCCAACCCAAGATACCAAGCGCCAACCACCAGAAGACATTGCACCCGGGTGCAGTGTAAACGGCGCAGATCCTGGATTTTCCTGGGTTGCGCCACAGTGGAAAAGGGGTCATGTCTCGGGTCTGATCTGGCTTGGAACCGTGTTCCAAATCCCGTGTCAGACCCGTGACTTTAGTGGAAGAGGGGCATAAATCTCACAGCTTCTAGACCTGAAGTAGAAAAAGCAATGTCTGAGTTGTGTACGTTTTCTTATTTACAAAAAGTTACCTTGTTAAGTTCACAGTTTCAAAAAAATGACACAGAGACCATCGCATGATCGCAGCAACACAAATCACATTTCATCTTTGTGGTGAGCATAATAATAATAATAATAATAATAATCAACTAAGGTCTGTCCCATCTCCTGCATGCATTGTATAGTGGGAGCTGGGGTGCCAGCCGCCCTTACAATGTCTCCCACCCCTGGGGAGATGAGACAGGCCCTAGCGTGAGAGTAGGAGGACCTGCCAAGAGGTAAGTAAACAACCAAAGGAGGGGGCATCTTAGAGCTGTTTGGGGAAGCGGATAGCGTGGCAGGATGGAGGAGTGGGAAGAGATAGGATGGGGCAAAAATGCAGGTGTGGGATGGAGTAGAGAAGCGGGGGCTGAGTGGAGTGGAGCAGAGGAGAGAAGGGGGTGGAGCAGTGGGTGGGCGGGGCATGGTGATCTGACATACGTATGTATGCCAAGTCCCTACTAGTAAAAAATCATTTGTCGCCTACAAGAGACAGGTGGTAGAGAGGACACTGTACACATGAATATACAACCAAACGTATACTGTGCGCAAGGATGCAACTATTGCAAAATACGTGGTGGTCTACCCCAACAACATGTGTGACTGGTTCACATCAAGCACACATCACCTATACTTACACCCATGTACACCGATGTTTATAACCAGCGGCGGCTCCTACCTTATGGTGGTAAGGGGGCTGCCGCTACCCGTTCCTGCCCAGAGAGCTGAGAGGAGGAAAGGAGACAGTCAACCTGTCGTCTGGGTCCTGGTGTAATATTCTGGGATAAGTATCATGTGAGGTTTTTGGAGGTCTCTCTACTGACTCGTGTACCTTACTATAGGCTAAGGGATCAGACTCCTCATGGAAATAGAGTACACGGCAGTATTACAGTACAATTCAGAATACCATTTGCACAGATATTAATTGCACAGTCTTTTGGATGGAATTTTATTGGACTAGAATGCTTCTACTTACTTTTTCTTGTTGGTAGAACTTTAAAGTAATTACCACATAAACAGTACTTACATTATGCTCAAAATATGTTTCAAATACATACTCATTCATACATAGGAAACAAAGTGCACTACACAGTGTAAAATAAATAACAATCCTATCACTAAAATGCAAGGTTAATGCCACAATCCCAACAAAGGGGGTAATTCAGAGTTGATCACAACAACAAATTTGTTAGCAGTTGGGTAAAACCATGGGGGTCATTCTGAGTTGTTCGCTCATTGCCGATTTTCGCAACGGAGCGATTAAGGCGAAAATGCGCATACGCATGGTACGCAGTGCGCATGTGCTAAGTATTTTAGCACAAAACTTAGTAGATTTACTCACGTCCGAACTAAGAATTTCCATCGTTTAAGTGATCGGAGTGTGATTGACAGGAAGTGGGTGTTTCTGGGCGGAAACTGACCGTTTTCTGGGAGTGTGCGGAAAAACGCAGGCGTGTCAGGGAAAAATGCGGGAGTGTCTGGAGAAACGGGGGAGTGGCTGGCCAAACGCAGGGCGTGTTTGTGACATCAAACCAGGAACGAAACTGACTGAGCTGATCGCAGTGTAGGAGTAAGTCTCGAGCTATTCAGAAACTGCTAACAATTTTCTATTCGCAATTCTGCTAATCTTTCGTTCGCAATTCTGCTAAGCTAAGATACACTCCCAGAGGGCGGCGGCCTAGCGTGTGCAATGCTGCTAAAAGCAGCTAGCGAGCGAACAACTCGGAATGACCCCCCATGTGCGCTGCAGGTGGGGCAGATGTAACATGTGCAGAGAGAGTTAGATTTGGGTGGGTTATATTGTTTCTGTGCAGGGTAAATACTGGCTGCTTTATTTTTACACTGCAATTTAGATTTCAGTTTGAACACACCCCACCCAAATCTAACTCTCTCTGCACATGTTATATCTGCCCATTCCCGGCGCATACCGCTCAGCAAAGGGATGCAGTGCAGGTAGGCGCCAGGGGAGAGAGGCGCTCTACCCACACTGCATCCCTGTGCTGAGTTCCCTGCCCTGCTGATGCCGGCTGCTGCGCCTGTCAAACTCTATGACAGGCAGCGGCACGGGCATCATGATGCCTCCTCTCCCCCTCCCCTCCTCCCCTATCACATACTCACAGTGCAGCCAGTCACAGTGTGCTGGGTGGATCTAAAAGGGGGTGGAGCTTCACTGGAATGAGGGACGGAGCTACATGGGACCAGGCTGCAGCCTGCATCACAGGAGGATGAGTTTCGAGACTTTTTCATGTAAGTGGCTGGAAAGAGTGTGTGTGTGTGTGTGTGTGTGTGTGTGTTTGTGTGTGTGTGTGTGTGTGTGTGTGTATGACTGTATGTATGTACAGTGGGGGTCATTCCGATCCGATCGCACGCTGCACTTCTTCGCAGCTGTGCGATCGGGTCGGAACTGCGCATGCTAGGCGGCTGCATTGCGCAGGTGCGTCATTGCCCAGCGACAGTTGTCGTCATGCAACGATGCCGCGAATGAAGAAAGCTGTCGCAGTGGCGAGCGCAAGAAGATTGAAAGGAGGAAGGCGTTCCAGGGTGTCAACTGACCGTTTTCTGGGAGTGGTTCGGCGAATGCAGGCGTGTCCAGGCGTTTGGAGGCCGGATGTCTGACGTCAATTTCCGGGACCTGCATCACTGGATCGATCACACAAGGTCACCATTACCCTGGTCTAGTTCTACACAAAACTTTTTTGCATAGCAGGGCTGCACAAGCGTTTGCAGCCTTGCTATTACAAAAAGCCCTCCCCCATAGGCGGCGTCGAGTTGATTGCACGGGCAGCAAAAAGTTGCTACGTGCGATCAACTCGGAATGACCCCCAGTATGTACATGTGTGTGTATGTATATGTGTATGTGGTGTATGTGTGACTGTGCAGCATAATGTGTGTAAGCGTTACTGATTCATGCTGCGTTGCATCTTGTACAAGCGTTACTGGTACAGGGGGCGTTACGTGTGCAAGCGTCACTGGTACAGGGGGCGTTCGTGTGTAAGTATCACTGGTACAGAGGGCGTTCGTGTGTAAGTATCACTGGTACATAGGGCGTTGCGTGTGCAAGCGTCACTGGTACAGGGGGCGTTCGTGTGTAAGTATCACTGGTACAGAGGGCGTTACGTGTGCAAGCGTCACTGGTACAGGGGGCGTTCGTGTGTAAGTATCACTGGTACAGAGGGCGTTCGTGTGTAAGTATCACTGGTACAGAGGGCGTTCGTGTGTAAGTATCACTGGTACATAGGGCGTTACGTGTGCAAGCGTCACTGGTACAGGGGGCGTTCGTGTGTAAGTATCACTGGTACAGAGGGCGTTCGTGTGTAAGTATCACTGGTACAGAGGGCGTTCGTGTGTAAGTATCACTGGTACATAGGGCGTTACGTGTGCAAGCGTCACTGGTACAGGGGGCGTTCGTGTGTAAGTATCACTGGTACATAGGGCGTTACGTGTGCAAGCGTCACTGGTACAGGGGGCGTTCGTGTGTAAGTATCACTGGTACAGAGGGCGTTCGTGTGTAAGTATCACTGGTACAGAGGGCGTTGCGTGTGTAAGCGTCACTGGTACAGGGGGCGTTGCGTGTGTAAGTATCACTGGTACAGAGGGCGTTCGTGTGTAAGTATCACTGGTACAGAGGGCGTTCGTGTGTAAGTATCACTGGTACATAGGGCGTTGCGTGTGCAAGCGTCACTGGTACAGGGGGCGTTCGTGTGTAAGTATCACTGGTACATAGGGCGTTACGTGTGCAAGCGTCACTGGTACAGGGGGCGTTCGTGTGTAAGTATCACTGGTACATAGGGCGTTACATGTGTAAGCATCAACACTACAGGGTGCGTTACGTGTGTAAGCATCACTGGTACAGGGGTCATTGCGTGTGTAGACGTCACTGGTACAGGGGGTGTTACATGTGCAAGCGTCACTGGTACTGGGGCATTACATGTGTAAGCGTCAACGCTACAGGGTGCATTACGTGTGTCAGCGTCACTGCTGTAGGGAGCGTTACGTGTGTAAGCGTCAATGCTACAGGGTGCGTTACGTGTGTAAGCATCACTGGTACAGGGCTCATTGCATGTGTAAGCATCACTGGTACAGGGCTCATTGCATGTGTAAGCGTCACTGCTTCAGGGGATGTTACGTGTGTAAGCATCACTGCGTCTTGTATAAGCGTCACTGGTACAGGGGGCGTTACGTGTGTAAGCATCACTACTGCAGGGGGCGTTACGTGTGTAAGTCCCACTACTACAGGAAGCATTGTGTGTATAAGCATTATGTGTGCTGTCCCTTTGTAAAGTACGGGAGGGCGCAAAATTTATAGTTTGCAGGGGGGCGCCGAACACCCTAGCACCGGCCCTGTATCTGCCCCTCCCTGCAATGCACATGGGGGGTCATTCCGAGTTGATCGCTCGCCAGCAGTTTTTAGCAGCCATGCAAACGCTATGCCGCTGCCCAGTGGGAGTGTATTTTAGCTTAGCAGAAGTGCGAACGAAAGGATCGCAGAGAGGCTACAAAGTTTTTTGGTGCAGTTTCAGAGTAGCTCAAAACCTACTCAGCGCTTGCGATCACTTCAGACTGTTCAGTTCCTGTTTTGATGTCACAAACATGCCCAGCGTTCTCCCAGCCACGCCTGTGTTTTTCCTGGCACGCCTGCGTTTTTCCTGGCACGCCTGCATTTTTCCAAACACTCCCTGAAAACGGTCAGTTGACACCCAGAAACGCCCACTTCATGTCAATCACTCTGCGGCAACCAGTGTGACTGAAATGATTCGCTAGACCCTGTGTGAAACTACATAATTAGTTGTAATAGTACGTCGCACGTGTATATTGCGCCGCATACGCTTGCGCAGAAGTGCCATTTTTTTGCATCAACGTTGCACAGCAAACGAATGCAGCTAGCGAACAACTCGTAATGACCACCATGGTTTTGCCCAACTGCTAACAAATTTGCTGCTGCGATCAACTCTGACTTACCCCCAAAATGACTTTGCTGTTGGGGCGCCTTTAACCGCTATAATGTTCAGCTCACTGAATTAAGTTTTAAAGTTACTTTTCAGTAAATTTAATATCCTGGAGACAAATAACAAATACTAGAAGTAAATGTTTTAAATAGGAGAGAAGAAAAAGTGAAGTGTATCTGATGCTGACTAGCCGGACTGTTCTGCATTTATTTCCTGTCAGGAATCACCAGTGCAGTAACTAGGCATTTTAGCGCTGTGTGCAAGAAACGACAGTGGCGCCCCCCCATGTAAGACAGGGGCAGTGCGCGCCGTAGGCGCGCCAAAAATTCAGAGGGGCGTGGCTTCATGGGGAAGGGGCGTGGCCACAAAATAATAGCAATTCATACTACGGTGCACAGTAGTCTACATTATTCAAATTACGCTGCACAGTAGCGCCACTACACCAGGTAGAGCCCCTTTTATACATTACAGCAGACAGCGTCCCCTTTTGACACATTACAGTAGACAGTCCCCCTTTTTACACATTACAGCAGACAGCGTCCCCGTTTATACACATTACGGCAGACGGTGTCCCCCTTTATACACATTGCGGCAGCCAGGCCCCCTTTTTACACATTACGGGAGCCAGTAAACCTTTTTACACATTGTGGCAGCCAGGCCCCCTTTTTACACATTACGGCAGACAGTCCCCCTTTTTACACATTGCGGCAGCCATTCCCCCTTTTTACACATTGCAGCAGCCAGTCCCCCTTTTTACACATTGCGGCAGACAGTCCCCCTTTTTACACAATGCGGCAGCCAGTCCCCCTTTTTACACATTGCGGCAGCCAGTCCCCCTTTTTACACAATGCGGCAGCCAGGACCCCTTTTTACACAATGCGGCAGCCAGGACCCCTTTTTACACATTGCGGCAGCCAGTCCCCCTTTTTACACAATGCGGCAGCCAGGCCCCCTTTTTACACAATGCGGCAGCCAGTCCCCCTTTTTACACAATGCGGCAGCCAGGCCCCCTTTTTACACATTGCGGCAGCCAGTCCCCCTTTTTACACAATGCGGCAGCCAGTCCCCCTTTTTACACAATGCGGCAGCCAGGACCCCTTTTTACACAATGCGGCAGCCAGGACCCCTTTTTACACATTATGGCAGACGGTGTCCCCCTAAAAGAGAGAGAGAGAGAGAGAGAGAGAGAGAGATACTTACCTGACAGGCTCCTCGTGCTGGCAGCTCCCTCGGTGCAGGCTGTGTGAGGTGAGAAGGAGGAGGAGGGAGGGGGAGCAGGGAGCCGCAGCAGCGCTATTTGATTGGTAGTAAGCGCCGCTGCAGCATCCCCCTCTTCTTCTGTATTGGCTGCCTGGCGCTGCTGTGGATGCTGGGATGAAGGAACCGCATCCCAGCATCCATAGCAGCGCCGGGCAGCCAATACAGAAGGAGAGGGGGATGCTGCAGCGGCGCTTACTACCAATCAAATAGCGCTGCTGCGGCTCCCTGCTCCCCCTCCCTCCTCCTCCTTCTCTCCGCTGCTCAGCGCTTCTGTCTTTCCCTCCACAGCGCAGCGGCGGCGCACACAGCAGAGGCGGCATGTAATGAGTCAATTTGACTCATTACATGCCGCTGGCCGTTGCGCCCTCAGGGCAACTGCGCTGTGTGCCAAGCCCCCTTGGCACACACGTAGTTACGGCCCTGGGAATCACTTTCTCCTTAGTAACAATTTCCTCCTGTATTTTGCAGCAACAATAAACTTTTAGCAACTACGTTTCATTCCCATTGGCTTCTTACCAAACGTAATATTCCGTGTTGTATCTAATGTAAATAAAGTTTATCTGAAGATTTTATTAACCAGTTTCTGCGACTGTTCTCTATAGAAGGATGCACGCTGCTCTGCTGGGGAATGTCTGCTTACCACTGTACAACCTAATTCAGAGTTGATCGCAGCAGCAAATTTGTTAGCAATTGGGCAAAACCAAGGGGGTCATTCCGAGTTGATCGCTCGCTAGCAGACTTTAGCAGCCGTGCAAACGCATAGTCGCCGCCCACTGGGGAGTGTATTTTCGCTTTGCAGAAGTGCGAACGCCTGTGCAGCCAAGCGCCTGCAAAATATTTTTGTGCAAAACAAAACCAGCCCTGTAGTTACTTACACTGTGCGTTGATTCTAACGACGGAGGGACGGCTTTTGACGTCACACACCCGCCCACCATTTGCCCAGCCACGCCTGCGTTTTCCCCGACATGCTTGCGTTTTTCTAAGCACTCCCTGAAAATGGTCGGTTGACACCCAGAAACGCCCACTTCATGT
This sequence comes from Pseudophryne corroboree, assembly GCF_028390025.1. Lineage (NCBI taxonomy): Eukaryota > Metazoa > Chordata > Amphibia > Anura > Myobatrachidae > Pseudophryne > Pseudophryne corroboree. The sequence continues at coordinate 18,348,563 of NC_086450.1, forward strand.
CAATCTTCCTGCGTTTGGCCGCGCGACTGAATGCTTCGCTAGAACCTGTGCAAAACCACGATGCTGTTTGTACCCGTACGTCATGCGTGCGCATTGCGGTGCATACGCATGCGCAGATTAGCCGTTTTTTTCACTGATCGCTACGCAGCGAACAACGGCAGCTAACGATCAACTCGGAATGACCCCCCGTGTGCAGTGCAGGGGAGGGGGGGCAGATATAACATGTGCAGAGAGAGTTAGATTTGGGTGGGGGGTGTGTTCAAACTGAAATCTAAATTGCAGTGTAAAAATAAAGCAGCCAGTAGTTACCCTGCAGATAAACAATATAACCCTCCCAAATCTAACTCTCTCTGCACATGTTACATCTGCCACGCCTGCAGTGCACATGGCTTTACCCAACTGCTAACAAATTTGCTGCTGCGATTAACTCTGAATTGACCCCCATTGGGGGGGGGGCGTAATTCAGACCTGATTGCAGCGCAGCGAAAAAACCTAGCATGCGATCAGGTCTGAATGAGGTCCACAGTCTCTCATTTACAGCTGCAATTATCCAGGAGTTAATCATCAAATTTGTTGCATAGGAATTAGCCAGGAATAAGTTTGATGATGTGATAATGTAATTTGTTCATTGAATTTGTATACAATATAACTCATGGGAATAATTACTATAGTTTAAAAGTTTACCTTTTTAATTATTTAAAAAAATATATATATACAGTATATCTAAATTCAGTTTAATAAATGGACAATTTTTTTAATAAAATTGGTTTATATATGTAGAAACAATTTTGTGTTGACATAAACTTTCTTCCACGTGGTTTCAGGATCAACACAGAAGTTTTAATTTAACAAGTCCACATTCTGGGAGAGAACAGAGGAATCAAAGTTCTGTTCAGGTAGTCTGGTGACCAGAAGATATGAAAACGATGATCTAGAACATTGGGGCAGATGTATTAACCTGGAGAAGGCATAAGGAAGTGATAAACCAGTGATATGTGCAAGGTGATAAACGCACCAGCCAATCAGCTCCTAACTGTTAATTTACATATTGGAGCTGATTGGCTGCTGCCTTTATCACCTTACACATATCACTGGTTTATCACTTCCTTATGCCTTCTCCAGGTTAATACATCTGCCCCACTGTCTTCATGCATATTTCTTGTACTTATACACAAGATATATATTAAACATTGTTATTAGGGGCCCGATTCAGACCTGATTGCTGTTGTGCGAAATCGCTCAGCGCCCGATTATCGAATGACTGCGCATGCATATGCACTGCAATTCGCAGGCGCATTGTCAAAAAGCGACAGTATGGTGCGAAAATTTTGATTGCACAGACGTTTGCAAAGTGATTGACAGGAAGCGGACATTTGCGGGTGGTAACTGACCGTTTTCTGGGAGTGTCAGCGTACCCAAGCGTTTTCAGGTGGGAGTAAATGGGCAACTTTTAGGCTAAGATCTGGGTTGGCTACAAAACTTGGGTGCGTTCTCCTCGCAAACTATTATGATTATGAGGCCAATTGTCCTGACTGGGGGATCGTGACTTCACCCGCCCGGGCCTCCTAACTTGTATTGGGGGGCATTGAGCGCCAATGATTGTGTTATTCAATGCGTGTTGCTATCCCGTTTGTTTTTCGCCCTTTTGTCCACCACCACTCTAACATCTTCATAGAACTAATAGATCATAAGTCAAAATAAATGTCTCTAACATCCATAAGGGATACCAGTGTTCACTTAGTACGATGGGGTCCAAAGGAGCCGGTGCACTTTAAATGCTTCAAACAGGGTGTACTGGCTACTCCCCTCTATGCCCCCCCCCCCCCCCCACAGCCCAGTTTAGAAAAATGTGCCCTCAGGAGAGCATGCACACTCTGGAGCTCCAGAGGATTTTTCTTCAGTTTAATTTAAACTTTTATTTTTTTCAGGTAGGCTGTTGGGCGACAGCTTACCTGCACCGGGGGACTCTAGGTGGGGACCGACACTGGCCTCCTGGAGGTTCTGAGTTGGATCCCGCTGGCAGGACAACGGTCCTGAGGGTCAGTATACCGCAGGCATTGTGCTCTCATGCACACATGCGCAGCACGCCACACATCCCCCGAACAGAGCCTGAAGATCGTCAAGTGTTGAGTGCAGCCGGGGTCCCGCTAGTGGGTTCCCCCGGTTCTTGGTGCGGCGTGGACGTGGGGCGAGCATACTGACTCCCTCTGGGGTGATCCCATAGCCCCGCCACGCAGACTGGTTGCGGAGTGAAAATAGGTGTTGGGACCTCATTTTACACAAAAAGGAGACATTTGCCAGTATAAAGAATCCTGTAGCTTCGGCACCATAAAAGAGGGTGGAACTATCTCAGAATGGGACCAGTGGCTTCCTGGCGCCATTTCCTACACTCTCAGTGCTGCAGCAGGACAGCCAGCACCTCCAGAGGATACTCCACAGCCAGACACTGGTACAGGGGTGTAGTTTAGGGGGAGAGCCCGCTGTGGGAACCTTATATTAGGCTCCTCACACATAAAACAACCATATATCCTAACATTCTCACATAGTTTGTTACAGGCTGGGTGCTGGTACCTCCTCTCTCGGTTTCTCCTGGCATACTGGGCTGGGCAGGCTTCCTTGTACCTGTGTTTCTGTGTGTGTGTTATTCTCTCCCTGTCAGCATGGTGAAGAAAGCTGTGTGTAATGTCTGTCACACAAGGTTTTCTCCCTCCCCTGCAGATTCTCTCATATGTTCAGGGGCGTCGGAATGGGTGGGCAAGGGGGCAGCTCGCCCCCCACAAAGATGAGAGAGGCGCCTATTACCTATAGCAGAGGAGCGGCAGACGGTCAGGTGAAACACCGCTGCCGGCTGCCGCACTTTACAGCTGATGTGCAGCACCAGCTCCCTCTGCTTCTTCATTGCACCGCATCACACTGGGTATCAGACTGACTGCAGCCCTGGCCCCTATGTGACACACGAGGCATACCCTCCAACATTTTAAACATAAAAATCGGTACAAATGTGAAAAACGGGCGTGACCACGGGTAAGGGGCGTGGTCACACACATTTTCCTATACTTTCAATGGAAGTCAGGAGAGCCAAAAATCGGTACAGACCATAAAAAAAAGGTACTGTTCCTACTGAAAAGGTGCAGCTGGAGGGTATGACGAGGCTGAAGTCAGTCTGATATACAGTGTGGTAACGGTGCAATGAAGAGGCAGAGGGAGCTGGTGCTGCACATCAGCTGCACATCTCAGGTGGTCCAGAACTCCTCCATGGTGCCACCTCCTCCCCTGCAGTGGCTCCACCCTCAACCACAGTGGCTCCACTCCTGCCTCCTCCCAGCGGCACTGCCTGGAAACTCCCCTGCAGCCATGGAGGATGTAGTGGGAGAGAGAACACCAAGCCTGATCCTCCCCTGCTCTGCCCCAGCCCTACATGCCCTGGCCGGCTCACGGTGGCATTTCCGCGATTCGCAGGCATTTTGGGGGTGGAGCCTAATGCTGTGAAGTGCCAGCCCCTAAAAGAGACCTGATCTGTACTTTAGTGTGGTAGTGGTATGTCCGGCTGTATGTCTCTCTCTCTATCTCCCTCTCTCTTTCTCCCTGACACTATCTCTCTCTGGGCTCTCCCTGACACTATCTCTCTCTGGGCAGGATGTACTAATGCTTACCACCACGGTTTTCCCCATTTACCACAGAGGAGATATGTACTAAACCTCGATAACTGAGATGCCCTTAGGTTCTTACCATACTGCTGGGTGGCCGAGCTGGGCAGGGAGACAGCCAGCAGCAGCATGCCAGAGATCAGCAGCCGAGGGTGCGGGCTGTACATACCTGGGGCAGCTGGATATACAGTACAACAGTGCTGAGAGCCTCCGGAGCCCACACCCTCGGAGCTGCAGTCCTCCGGCAGAGGACACTTATCCCCTGAACCCTGCGTCGCGAAAGCGGAAACTGCAGCCACTTGGTGACGGCATGCTGCTGCTGCTGGCTGTCCCCCCACCCCGGCTCGGCCACCCAGCAGTACGGTGAGAAGGGCATATCAGTGCCCAACGTTTAGTACATATCTCTCTGCATTAAATAGCCTCTGCAGTAAATGTGAAAAACCGTGGCGGTAAGTATTAGTACATCCCGCCCTCTCCCTTACACCGCCTCTCTGTCCTCTCTACACTCTCTCTCAATAGGGGGGAGATTCAGATCTGATTGTAGATGTGCTAAATTTAGCACATCTGCGATCAGTTACTCAAACATGTGGGGGGACGCCCAGCATAGGGTTAGTCCGCCCCGCACGTCTGGCTCTGCCCTCCCCCCCCGCCCTATGTGTGTGAAAGCATTGCACATTGGCATTGCCTTCGCATCCAGCGAGTAGCTCCCTGTCTGCGTAGCTAGTGCACAGCCTAGCTGTGCTGGCACGTGGCTACCCACTGCGTCACGGGGCGCATCACACGCAGCTGCCGCGGCCCACCCCTACAACGGTCTGGACACACCTGCATTGTCCGGACCATGTCCCACCAACGGCGTTCTAACCTTGGCACACCCCCTCTCACCCTGCAACCGCCACTGCCTGTCAATCAGGCAGAGGAAGTCGCAGCCCTGAGATACTTTGGGGGCGCACTCCCCATAGGGCTTAAGATCCAGTCTGAATTAGGTGCTCTGTCTCCCACACTCTCTTTCTGACACTGTATCTCTCTCCCTGGCACTCTCTCTCTTTCTCTCTGACACTGTCTCTCCCTCTCTCCCTAATTCTGTGTAAATATCTCTCCCTGATACTGTCTCACTGTCCCTTACACTCTCTCTCTCTCCCTGGCACTCTCTCTCTCTCTCTCTCTCTCAATGTGACACTGTCTCTCCCTCTCTCCCTGATGCTGTGTCAATATCTCTCCCTGGCACTGTCTCTCTGTCCCTGACACTGTCTCTTTCTCTCTCCCTGGCACTGTATGTCTCTCTCTCCCTAACACTGTCTCTCTCCCGGACATTACCTCTCTCCTGACACTTTCTCCCTCTCTCTCTTTCACTCTCTCCCTCTCTTTCTCTTCCTGACTTTCTCTTTCCCTGACACTCTCATCTCTTTCTCCCTGACACCCTCTCTCACTCCTCTCATTCTCATTCCCTCTTTTCCATGAAACCCTCTCTCCCTCTCTTTCTAGCTCCCCTCTCTCTCTCTCTCTTTCTCTCTCCCCCTGATACCTGCTTCTTCTGTCTCACTCTCTCCTGCTACCCCTAAGGGGCATTATAGTAACAACAGCAGGGGGCAGGGGGGCCATTTAAAAAAATGTCTATGGGAAGGAACCACAAAGATCTAGTTACGCCCCTGCCTAACACCATCCAGCATCAGCCGCCTCGTCACTGCCTATCCTCCCATCCTCCCGCCTACCTCCAAATTTTTGCCTATTTTGACCAATGCCTATGGCCTGGGAGCCCGCCATAGCTCCTGCAGAACCACTGCCTCTCGGAGACCTCCAGGTAACTGCTCTTCTGGGAACATCACATTCTGCTGCTGATGATATACCTCTCTCTATCTTTCTCCATCTCTCTCTCTCTGTCTCTCTCCATGAATCTCTCTCTGTCACTTTCCATGTCTCTTTCTCTCTGCATGTCTCTTTCTCTCTCTCTCTCTCTCTCTCTCCATTTTTGTTATGAGGTACTGTATAACACAGAGGGGGTGACATTTAGCGATTTAGGGGAGCCAAATGGAAACTATATCTTGCCCCCCCACCTAAAAACGTTCTGACGTCCCTACATGTGTGAGCAATGTATCCAGCCGTCACAGAACAAATGAGTCTTCCGGGGGTGATTTACAAGAACAAACTTGGTTAAATTCTATTAAATTAATGATGGCTGACATGGCAAATGAGTTAACTACTGCCAGACAGATAAGGTTTGCCCTGCTTCAAGGCAGACAATTGCTCATTGGATTAGACTTACTATCCAGCAGGCCTATACTTCAGCAGCCTTGCCTGTTCCACGGTCTATCAGGGCCCATTCTACAAGGTCGGTGGGTTCCTCCTGGGTGGCTGCCCATGGAGTCTTGGCTTTGCAACTATGCTGAGCCGCTACCTGGTCAGGGACAAACACGTAAGTCCGTAAGTGATACTGGGCACCCGCCTCTGTGCTACGACTTTTCCTGCAAGTTTTTGTTCTTGTGTGAGAGTTATTTGTATCAGCTGTTGCTGTTCTTTTTAGCTAGCTGTTGCTGGTTTTGTTCTTGTTCTGTTGTGTGCTAGTTCGTTAGTCTCACCACTCGTCTTGTCATGTTTCCTCCTCTCAAGTATGTCCATATCCTTTGGCATGGTTTTCCTAAACTGGGCTGTGGTGGGGGAGGGGCATTGAGGGGAGGAGCCAGCACAACTTGTTCGAATAATTGTAGTTCACCGGCTCCTTTGGACCCCATATATACCCCATCGTACTAAGTGAACCCCAGTATCCCTTATGGACTACGAAAAAGGATTTACCAGTAGGTAATTAAAATCCTATTTTGTTCTCTTTTGAAACTCCATCATGTGTCGTTATATAATGAGATAAGTCTTTATTTGTTAAGTTTATTTATTAAAGGGGGTATAAAGACAGATTTGAACCCTTAGGGAGAGTACATAAAAAATTTGTCTTTTACATGTTTCTTTATAGCCGTTAACGACAAACAGTATAATCCACATATGAAATATTAGTACTGTTATTAAAATAATCAATAATATGTGCCAATGATAATTGAGAAGCTTAAATAAAAGCACAAAGTGCTGGACAACATATTTGCTGCATTGGGAAAATGTTTTTCATTGATGTAGTCGACAATGGACAAAATTCCAGCTGTGGTCTCCTCACACGTAGGTCTGATCTGCTCTTCAGGAAGTATAAATCCATATGTACCATTATCTCTAAGCTCAAATGTGTATGCTAGATCAATTCCCAGATCGGCAGCAAAATCCTGTGAGGAGCCAGAAGTGCTATCTGTTAATGAAAATAAAACAGGTATTAGCAAGTAGCTTGTTCTTCCGTTATATGTACTATAGAGATATCCCACATGTTTCATTATTAATGCCTCACATACCCCCAATGCTGTGGTATAATTAATCACAGATCACATTGCCTCCACACAGGTTCCCTGTAGAGATCACACTGCCCAATGACAGCGCCATCAGAACACAATGCCTCCATAAAGCCTTCTACCCTCTCAGATCATACAGCCCCCTCAGATTACACTGCCTCCACACAGCTCCCTCCACTCACAGGTCACACTGCCCCATGACAGCCCCATCAGATCACACTGCCTCCACACAGCTCCCTCCCCTCACAGGTCACACTGCCCCATGACAGCCCCCTCAGATCACACTGCCTCCACACAGCTCCCTCCACTCACAGGTCACACTGCCCCATGACAGCCCCCTCAGATCAAACTGCCTCCAAACAGCTCCCTCCCCTCACAGATCATACAGCTTCCCTCAGATCACACTGCCTCCACACAGCTCCCTCCACTCACAGGTCATACTGCCCCATGACAGCCCCCTCAGATCACACTGCCTCCACACAGCTCCCTCCACTCACAGGTCACACTGCCCCATGACAGCCCCCTCAGATCACACTACCTCCACACAGCTCCCTCCACTCACAGGTCATACAGCTTCCCTCAGATCACACTGCCTCCACACAGCTCCCGCCACTCACAGGTCATACAGCTTCCCTCATATCACTCTGCCTCCACACAGCTCCCCCCTCACAGATCATACAGCCCCCTCAGATCACACTGCCGCCACACAGCTCCCTCCACTCACAGGTCACACTGCCCCATGACAGCCCCCTCAGATCACACTGCCTCCACACAGCTCCCTCCACTCACAGGTCATACAGCTTCCCTCAGATCACACTGCCTCCACACAGCTCCCTCCCCTCACAGATCATACAGCCCCCTCAGATCACACTGCCTCCACACAGCTCCCGCCACTCACAGGTCATACAGCTTCCCTCAGATCACACTGCCTCCACACAGCTCCCTCCACTCACAGGTCACACTGCCCCATGACAGCCCCCTCAGATCACACTGCCTCCACACAGCTCCCTCCACTCACAGGTCATACAGCTTCCCTCAGATCACACTGCCTCCACACAGCTCCCGCCACTCACAGGTCATACAGCTTCCCTCATATCACTCTGCCTCCACACAGCTCCCCCCTCACAGATCATACAGCCCCCTCAGATCACACTGCCGCCACACAGCTCCCTCCACTCACAGGTCACACTGCCCCATGACAGCCCCCTCAGATCACACTGCCTCCACACAGCTCCCTCCCCTCACAGGTCACACTGCCCCATGACAGCCCCCTCAGATCACACTGCCTCCACACAGCTCCCTCCCCTCACAGGTCACACTGCCCCATGACAGCCCCCTCAGATCACACTGCCTCCACACAGCTCCCTCCCCTCACAGGTCACACTGCCCCATGACAGCCCCCTCAGATCACACTGCCTCCACACAGCTCCCTCCCCTCACAGATCATACAGCTTCCCTCAGATCACACTGCCTCCACACAGCTCCCTCCACTCACAGGTCATACTGCCCCATGACAGCCCCCTCAGATCACACTGCCTCCACACAGCTCCCTCCACTCACAGGTCACACTGCCCCATGACAGCCCCCTCAGATCACACTGCCTCCACACAGCTCCCTCCACTCACAGGTCATACAGCTTCCCTCAGATCACACTGCCCCCACACAGCTCCCTCCCCTCACAGATCATACAGCTTCCCTCATATCACACTGCCTCCACACAGCTCCCCCCTCACAGATCATACAGCCCCCTCAGATCACACTGCCGCCACACAGCTCCTTCCACTCACAGGTCACACTGCCCCATGACAGCCCCCTCAGATCACACTGCCGCCACACAGCTCCCTCCCCTCACAGGTCACACTGCCCCATGACAGCCCCCTCAGATCACACTGCCGCCACACAGCTCCCTCCCCTCACAGGTCACACTGCCCCATGACAGCCCCCTCAGATCACACTGCCTCCACACAGCTCCTTCCACTCACAGGTCATACAGCTTCCCTCAGATCACACTGCCTCCACACAGCTCCCTCCCCTCACTGATCATACAGACCCCTCAGATCACACTGCCTCCACACAGCTCCCTCCCCTCACAGATCATACAGCTTCCCTCAGATCACACTGCCTCCACACAGCTCCCTCCCCTCACAGATCATACAGCTTCCCTCAGATCACACTGCTTCCACACAGCTCCCACCCCTCACAGATCATACAGCTTCCCTCAGATCACACTGCCTCCATACAGCTCCCTCCCCTCACAGATCATACAGCCTCCCTCAGATCACACTGCCTCCATACAGCTCCCACCCCTCACAGATCATACAGCTTCCCTCAGATCACACTGCCTCCACACAGCTCCCTCCCCTCACAGATCATACAGCTTCCCTCAGATCACACTGCCTCCACACAGCTCCCTCTCCTCACAGATCATACAGCCCCCCTCAGATCACACTGCCTCCACACAGCTCCCTCCCCTCACAGATCATACAGCTTCCCTCATATCACACTGCCTCCACACAGCTCCCTCCCCTCACAGATCATACAGCTTCCCTCATATCACACTGCCTCCACACAGCTCCCTCCCCTCACAGATCATACAGCTTCCCTCAGATCACACTGCCTCCACACAGCTCCCTCTCCTCACAGATCATACAGCCTCCCTCAGATCACACTGCCTCCATACAGCTCCCACCCCTCACAGATCATACAGCTCCCCTCAGATCACACTGCCTCCACACAGCTCTCTCCCCTCACAGATCATACAGCTTCCCTCAGATCACACTGCCTCCACACAGCTCCCTCCCCTCACAGATCATACAGCTTCCCTCAGATCACACTGCCTCCACACAGCTCCCTCCCCTCACAGATCATACAGCCCCCTCAGATCACACTGCCTCCACACAGCTCCCTCCCCTCACAGATCATACAGCCCCCTAAGATCACACTGCCTCCACACAGCTCTCTCCCCTCACAGATTATACAGCCTCCCTCAGATCACACTACCTCCACACAGCTCCCTCCCCTCACAGATCATACAACCCCCTCAGATCACACTGCCTCCACACAGCTCTCTCCCCTCACAGATCATACAGCCTCCCTCAGATCACACTGCCTCCATACAGCTCCCACCCCTCACAGATCATACAGACCCCTTAGATCACACTGGCTCCATACAGCTCCCTCCCCTCACAGATCATACAGCTTCCCTCAGATCACACTGCCTCCACACACCTCCCTCCACTCACAGATCATACAGCTCCCTCCCCCCACAGATCATACAGCCTCCCTCAGATCACACTGCCTGCACACAGCTCCCTCCCCTCACATATCATACAGCCCCTCTCAGATCACACTGCCTCCACACAGCTCCCTCCCCTCACAGATCATACAGCTTCCCTCAGATCACACTGCCTCCACACAGCTCCCTCCCCTCACAGATCATACAGCCCCCTCATATCACACTGCCTCCACACAGCTCCCACCCCTCACAGATCAAACAGCCTCCCTCAGATCACACTGCCTCCACACAGCTCCCTCCCCTCACAGATCATACAGCCTCCCTCAGATCATACTGCCTCCACACAGCTCCCACCCCTCACAGATCAAACAGCCTCCCTCAGATCACACTGCCTCCACACAGCTCCCACCCCTCACAGATCAAACAGCCTCCCTCAGATCATACTGCCTCCACACAGCTCCCTCCACTGAGAGATCATATAACCTCCCACAGATCACACAGCTCCCTCCCCTCAAAGATCGTACAGCCCTCCTCAGATCACACTGCCTCAACACAGCTCCCTCCCCTCACAGATCATACACCCTCCTCTCAGATCACACTGTCTCCACACAGCCCTAATCCCTCACACATCTTGCAGCCCCCCTCACAGCCCCCTTCAGTTCACACTGCCCACCCCCCTCACAGATCACTGCCTGCAGTAGTGCAATGCACACAATTTACTGCCCTCAGCCACCACCACTCTGACTCCCCTTCCTTTGTCCCCGACCCCTGCACCGCCAAGGGCCTGAAACAAGGTTCTTCCGGTGAAGGGGATCTCCAGTGGCAGGTTAGTTCAGGTGGAATACTGAAATGTATATACAAATGGGCACCTGTTGCATTTATTCTGTGATACTGAGGTGTCTTTACTTTTGAATGGAGCATGTAAGCGCCAATGTCTCAATGTGAAAATGTATGTATTGTTGCCTATACTATACCACCCCACCCACCTTACAGCATCACAGTGACCACCATATACTGCAGGGAGCATCAGTGACCACCATATAGTGCACAGAGTAATATGGTAACCACCATACAATGCAGAGACCATTAGATAATGATGACAGTATCAATGGCCCCCATGTAATACAGAGAGCATGGCAGTGAGGGGCTCAGGAGTGCAGAGGATTTGACCCCTCATGCAATTTCATGACCATGCACCCAGCAGCATGTGGGGGTTACGCAGCACATGAAATAAGGTCACAATGGAGCATTTGCCCCCCGGCAACACAACATGGTTTAACCAACTTTCTACAGTATCTTTCTTTTATCATGCAATGACACATAATCTATTCACAAGAAATAGCTACAGTACTGGAAGCAACATAAACTGAAATGATCAGGTTGTGATTGTATACTTTCTAAATCTTTACTGCTGAGAAGTTGTGTGTTCTATAAATGGTACTTAGTGTACTCTCACCACTTTATCTTCCATGATATCTCAATGCATAGAATGCTGAATACAATATTTGGGTGTGTATCTGTGGCTTATGACACCATGGATCATCCTCTACTACTGCACATCCTTCAACCCACTGGTCTCTCTGGCACCATTCTTTCTTGGTTCTCCTCCTACCTCACCAACCACTCCTGATTCTACCTCTGGTTCTATTTTCCCCAATCCTCCAGGGTTCTATCCTTGGCCCAAGCTCTTTTCTGTGTACAATTTCTCCATGGGTGAAATCATCTGCCTACAGTACCACCTTTATCTCTCTCAGGTGTCCAGTTGCCTCTCCACAATCTCCTCCTGGATGTCAGAGTGCTTTCTCAAACTCAACATGGCCAAAACTGAATTCATTGTCTTCTCTCCATCTAGAGTCTCCTCCCCTCCCAGCCTCTATCACTGTCGATAACTTTGCTATCACCTCTGTTCCCCAACTCTACTAATTAGAGTGATTGAGTCATTCTTGACTATTCCTTTTCCTTCAACCCCCACATTCAAACTCTTGCCCTATCTTATCTGTTCCGGCTCCACAACATTGCTCACTTCAGACCCTTCCTCTCCATGGAAGCCACCAAAACCATTGTCCACTCACTCAGCCTTCTCCTAACTGGCCTCCCCTTCTGCCTTCTTGCTCTCTTCAATCTGTACTCAGTGATTCATCTGCTGCCACTCCACATCCACCAAGCCTTTCACTGGCTGCCTTTCACCTACAGTATTCTCTTCTAACTCCTCACCACCACGTACAAAGCCCTCTCCAACTCCACTAGTACCTAGATCTCCATCCTTATCTCCATACACACTCCCTCACACCATATTTGGTTGGCCAATGACTGTCACCTTTCCTCCCCTCTGGTTACCACATCTCATTCCAGAATCCAAGACTGCTCTCGTTCTGCCCCCAGCATTGGAACAATCGCCTACATCTATTAGACTATTCCCATTGCTTTAAGCAGGCGCTGAAAACCCATCTGTTCATAAAAGCATTCAAGTCCACCATTAAACCATATCACCATGTAGCCTACCTCACCTTCTTGACCCTCCTACTTTCATACTATCACTACTTGCCCTTAGTTTCCTTTATACTGGCTCACTCCTTATGTCTTCCATTTGTCTCACCCTTTCCCTTCATACTGTAAGCTCCATGAGCAGGAGGATCCTGCAAGCTCCCTCCTGTTCTCATTACCCACTTCTCTTACACACCAGCTACACTCTACACCTCCTCCTTTGGGCTCTCTGCCTCCGGGCTTCTCTCCAAAGTTGTTTTCTCTGACGTCCTAGTGGATGCTGGGGACTCCGTAAGGACCATGGGGAATAGCGGCTCCGCAGGAGACTGGGCACAAAAGTAAAGCTTTAGAACTACCTGGTGTGCACTGGCTCCTCCCCCCATGACCCTCCTCCAAGCCTCAGTTAGATTTTTGTGCCCGAACGAGAAGGGTGCACACTAGGTGGCTCTCCTGAGCTGCTTAGTGAAAAGTTTAGTTTCAGGTTTTTTATGTTCAGTGAGACCTGCTGGCAACAGGCTCACTGCATCGAGGGACTAAGGGGAGAAGAAGCGAACTCACCTGCGTGCAGAGTGGATTGGGCTTCTTAGGCTACTGGACATTAGCTCCAGAGGGACCGATCACAGGCCCAGCCATGGATAGGTCCCAGAGCCGCGCCGCCGGCCCCCTTACAGAGCCAGAAGACAGAAGAGGTCCGGAAAATCGGCGGCAGAAGACGTCCTGTCTTCAACAAGGTAGCGCACAGCACTGCAGCTGTGCGCCATTGCTCTCAGCACACTTCACACTCCGGTCACTGAGGGTGCAGGGCGCTGGGGGGGGGGGGCGCCCTGAGACGCATTAAAAACACTTTGGATGGCAAAAAATGCATCACATATAGCTCCTGGGCTATATGGATGAATTTAACCCCTGCCAGAATACACAGAAAAACGGGAGATAAGGCCGCCGAGAAGGGGGCGGAGCCTATCTCCTCAGCACACTGGCGCCATTTTCCCTCACAGCTCCGTTGGAGGGAAGCTCCCTGGCTCTCCCCTGCAGTCACTACACTACAGAAAGGGTTAAAAAAGAGAGGGGGGCACTAATTACGCGCAGTATTAAAAATACAGCAGCTATAAGGGGAAAAACACTTATATAAGGTTATCCCTGTATATATATAGCGCTCTGGTGTGTGCTGGCAAACTCTCCCTCTGTCTCCCCAAAGGGCTAGTGGGGTCCTGTCCTCTATCAGAGCATTCCCTGTGTGTGTGCTGTGTGTCGGTACGTTTGTGTCGACATGTATGAGGAGAAAAATGATGTGGAGACGGAGCAGATTGCCTGTAATAGTGATGTCACCCCCTAGGGGGTCGACACCTGAGTGGATGAACTGTTGGAAGGAATCAGTGTCAGCTCTGTATAAAAGACAGTGGTTGACATGAGACAGCCGGCTACTCAGCTTGTGCCTGTCCAGACGTCTCATAGGCCGTCAGGGGCTCTAAAGCGCCCGTTACCTCAGATGGCAGATATAGACGCCGACACGGATACTGACTCCAGTGTCGACGGTGAAGAGACAAATGTGACTTCCAGTAGGGCCACACGTTACATGATTGAGGCAATGAAAAATGTTTTACACATTTCTGATAATACGAGTACCACCAAAAAGGGGTATTATGTTCGGTGAGGAAAAACTACCTGTAGTTTTCCTGAATCTGAGAAATTAAATGAGGTGTGTGATGATGCGTGGGTTTCCCCCGATAACAACTGATAATTTCTAAAATGTTATTGGCATTATATCCTTTCCCGCCAGAGGTTAGGGTGCGTTGGGAAACACCCCCTAGGGTGGATAAAGCGCTCACAAGCTTGTAAGAACAAGGGCTCTACCCTCTCCTGAGATGGCCGCCCTTAAGGATCCTGCTGATAGAAAGCAGGAGGGTATCCTAAAATGTATTTACACACATACTGGTGTTATACTGCGACCAGCAATCGCCTCAGCCTGGATGTGCAGTGCTGGGTTGGCGTGGTTGGATTCCCTGACTGAAAATATTGATACCCTAGATAGGGACAGTATATTATTGCCTATAGAGCATTTAAAAGATGCATTTCTATATATGCGTGATGCACAGCGGAATATTTAGACAACAATAAACTGCTTTAACAGCGCCTCACGGACCAAATAAATCAAATTTCCCTGATAAATGCGCAGCTGAAAACACTATGTGGGTGTTAGATTAAGGACAATAAAAACAAAAGAATCAGCTGCGCAGATTAGCAGGAAAAAAGGATACTAAAAAAGAGTTAGAGAGCCGATGTATGGATATAATAGATTTAATAACTAAAAATTGTTGCTAAAATGTAACAATACACCAATAAAAGCACACCATGAAAACACGTATCAAATTCAATAGACACCTGGTGTGTCAGTTCTCTAGATGGAAAAGTCCACTAGGTTTAAAGTCCAGCTGATGTTAAAAGCTGTGAGTGGTGATAGCCGCAAAGATGGAGACTAGAGGTACAGTGATTAATGATTCGGATGAATGTCCCAAATATTCAGATTGTGGGTGAAAACGGCATTGAACACAGTATAATACCTCTCCTATTTGTGGGCTGGTTCCAGAGCCGAGAGTCCTCGGCAAGGTGTCCTGCAATGCCCACTGATGCGACTGCCGCAATGGAGAGGAGAGCCGTGAGTTCACTGGCGGGGAGCCGTATGCTGATGTGAGTGGCTGGAGGGAAAGACCCAAGTCCGCGGTAAATCCGAATTCTCTGTGGAAAGTATGGAGCGACTGGCGGGGAAAACAAACCCGCAGTTTCTTCCAGGAGCAGTTACCTTAGCAAGGTGTGCTGGAGGAGGCGTGGCCTAACGCGTTTCGTCACGTGACCCGTGACTTTATTAAAGTCACGTGTCACGTGACTAAACGCGTTAGGCCACGCCTCCTCCAGCACACCTTGCTAAGGTAACTGCTCCTGGAAGAAACTGCGGGTTTGTTTTCCCCGCCAGTCGCTCCATACTTTCCACAGAGAATTCGGATTTACCGCGGACTTGGGTCTTTCCCTCCAGCCGCTCACATCAGCATACGGCTCCCCGCCAGTGAACTCACGGCTCTCCTCTCCATTGCGGCAGTCGCATCAGTGGGCATTGCAGGACACCTTGCCGAGGACGCTCGGCTCTGGAACCAGCCCACAAATAGGAGAGGTATTATACTGTGTTCAATGCCGTTTTCACCCACAATCTGAATATTTGGGACATTCATCCGAATCATTAATCACTGTACCTCTAGTCTCCATCTTTGCGGCTATCACCACTCACAGCTTTTAACATCAGCTGGACTTTAAACCTAGTGGACTTTTCCATCTAGAGAACTGACACACCAGGTGTCTATTGAATTTGATACGTGTTTTCAAGGTGTGCTTTTATTGGTGTATTGTTACATTTTAGCAACAATTTTTAGTTATTAAATCTATTATATCCATACATCGGCTCTCTAACTCTTTTTTAGTATCCTTTTTTCCTGCTAATCTGCGCAGCTGATTCTTTTGTTTTTACAGCGGAATATTTGCCGACTGGCATCAAGTCTAAGTGCGTTGTCCATTTCTGCCAGTAGAGGGTTATGGACACGACAGTGGTCAGGTGATGCGGATTCCAAACGGCATTTGGAAGTATTGCCTTATTAAGGGGAGGAGTTATTTGGGGTCGGTCTTTCAGACCTAGTGGCCACGGCAACAGCTGGGAAATCCACGTTTGTACCCCAGGTCGCCTCTCAACATAAGAAGACGCCGTATTATCAGGCGCAGTCTTTTCGTGGGCAAGCGGGCAAAAGGTTCCTCATTTCTTCCCCGTGACAGAGGGAGAGGAAAAAGGCTGCAGAAATCAGCCAGTTCCCAGGAACAGAAGCCCTCTCCCGCCTCTGCCAAGCCCTGAGTATGACGCTGGGGCTTTACAAGCAGAATCAGGCACGGTGGGGGCCCGTCTCAATGAATTTCAGCGCGCAGTGGGCTCACTCGCAAGTAGACCCCTGGATCCTTCAGGTGATATCTCAGGGGTACAAATTGGAATTCGAGACGTCTCCCCCTCGCCGTTTCCTAAAGTCGGCTTTACCGATGTCTCCTTCTGACAGGGAGGCAGTTTTGGAAGCCATTCACAAGCTGTATTCCCAGCAGGTGATAATCAAGGTACCCCTCCTGCAACAGGGAACGGGGTATTATTCCACACTGTTGTGGTACCGAAGCCGGACGGCTCGGTGAGACCGATTCTAAATCTAAAATCTTGGAGACTTACATACGGAGGTTCAAATTCAAGATTGAGTCACTCAGAGCAGTGATTGCGAACCTGGATGAAGGGGACTACATGATGTCTCGGGACATCAAGGTTGCTTACCTTCATGTCCAAATTTACCCTTCTCACCAAGGGTACCTCAGGTTTATGGTACAGAACTGTCACTATCAGTTTCAGACGCTGCCGTATGGATGGTCCACGGCACCCCGGGTCTTTACCAAGGTAATGGCCGAAATGATGATACTCGTTCGAAGGAAGGGAATTTTAGTTATCCCTTACTTGGACGATTCCCTGATAAGGGTAAGATCCAGGGAACAGTTGGAGGTCGGTGTAGCACTATCTCAGGTAGTGTTGCGGCAGCACGATTGGATTCTCAATATTCCAAAATCGCAGCTGATTCCGACGACTCGTCTTCTGTTCCTAGGGATGATCCTGGACACAGTCCAGAAAAAGGTGTTTCTCCCGGAGGAGAAAGTCAGGGAGTTATCCGAGCTAGTCGGGAACCTCCTATAACCGAGCCAAGTCTCAGTACATCAATGAAAGGGTTCTGGGAAAAATGGTGGCTTCCTACGAAGCAATCCCATTCGGCAGATTCCACGCAAGAACTTTCCAGTGGGACCTGCTGGACAAATGGTCCGGGTCGCATCTTCAGATGCATCAGCGGATAACCCTGTCACCAAGCACAAGGGTGTCTCTCCTGTGGTGGTTGCAGAGTGCTCATCTTCTAGAGGGCCGCAGATTCGACATTCAGGACTGGGTCCTGGTGACCACGGATGCCAGCCTGCGAGGCTGGGGAGCAGTCACACAGGGAAGGAATTTCCAGAGCTTATGGTCAAGCCTGGAGACATCACTTCACATAAATATCCTGAAGCTAAGGGCCATTTACAATGCTCTAAGCTCAGCAAGACCTCTGGTTCAAGGTCACCCGGAGTTGATCCTTTCGGACAACATCACGGCAGTCACCCACGTAAACAGACAGGGTGACACAAGAAGCAGGAGGGCAAAAATATGTTGCGTGGTGCGAGGCCAGTAAGGCCCCGACGGAGGAATTTTTCAACTAGGTCGATTCCTACATTTCCTGCAAACAGGAGTGTCTATGGGCCTGAAATGGGGGTCCATTAAGGTTCAAATTTCGGCCCTGTCAATTTTCTTCCAAAAAGAACTAGCTTCAGTCCCTGAAGTTCAGATGTTTGTGAAAGGGGTACTGTATATACAGCCTCCTTTTGTGCCTCCAGTGGCACCTTGGGATCTAAATGTAGTTTTTGGGTTCCAAAAGTCACATTGGTTTGAACCACTTAAATATGTGGAGTTAAAATATCTCACATGGAAAGTGGTCATGCTGTTGGCCCTGGCCTGGGCCAGGTGCGTGTCAGAATTGGCGGCTTTATCCTGTAAAAGCCCTCATCTGATTTTCCATTCGGACAGGGCGGAATTGAGGACTTGTCCTCAGTTTCTCCCTAAGGTGGTTTTCAGCGTTTCACCTGAATCAACCTATTGTGGTGCCTGCGGCTACTAGGGACTTGGAGGACTCCAAGTTGCTAGACGTTGTCAGGGCCCTGGAAATATAGGTTTCCAGGACGGCTGGAGTCAGAAAATCTGACTCGTTGTTTATTCTGTATGCACCCAACAAGCTGGGTGCTCCTGCTTCTAAGCAGACTATTGCTCGTTGGATTTGTAGTACAATTCAGCTTGCACATTCTGTGGCAGGCCTGCCACAGCCAAAATCTGTAAAAGCCCATTCCACAAGGAAGGTGGGCTCATCTTGGGCGGCTGCCCGAGGGGTCTCGGCTTTACAACTTTGCCGAGCAGATACTTGGTCAGGAGAAAATACGTTTGTAAAATTCTACAAATTTGATACCCTGGCTGAGGAGGACCTGGAGCTCTCTCATTCGGTGCTGCAGAGTCATCCGCACTCTCCCGCCCGTTTGGGAGTTTTGGTATAATCCCCATGGTCCTTACGGAGTCCCCAGCATCCACTAGGACGTCAGAGAAAATAAGAATTTACTTACCGATAATTCTATTTCTCGTAGTCCGTAGTGGATGCTGGGCGCCCATCCCAAGTGCGGATTGTCTGCAATACTGGTACATAGTTATTGTTACAAAAAAAATCGGGTTATTGCTGTAGTGAGCCATCTTTTCTAGAGGCTCCTCTGTTATCATGCTGTTAACTGGGTTCAGATCACAAGTTGTACGGTGTAATTGGTGTGGCTGGTATGAGTCTTACCCGGGATTCAAAATCCTTCCTTATTGTGTACGCTCGTCCGGGCACAGTATCCTAACTGAGGCTTGGAGGAGGGTCATAGGGGGAGGAGCCAGTGCACACCAGGTAGTTCTAAAGCTTTACTTTTGTGCCCAGTCTCCTGCGGAGCCGCTATTCCCCATGGTCCTTACGGAGTCCCCAGCATCCACTACGGACTATGAGAAATAGAATTATCGGTAAGTAAATTCTTATTTTCTTTTCTTCTGCATTAGGCCTATTATCTGCGTCTACGCTAACAGGTACAGGTTTCAGCTTATGCTGAATATTTACATTGGACCCCTTGCATCAGTGGCTGTATTGAGAGTTTGTTACTTGTCTACTGTACTGTACAGTTCTCTGTACTGTACTTTTTTCCCCTGTACTTTATTATTGTTTGCCCTATGTATGGCGCTGCGGACCACTTGTAGCACCCTATAAATAAAGTATTTATTATTATTATTATTATTATTATTATTAATAATAATAATAATAATAATAATAATAATAATACAAGTACAAATACTACACAAAATAGTTAATATTTCAGACTAAAATAATGTGTCCAGATTTATCATCATTATCTTGTTCTAGAAGCTTACACAGTATAGTAGATGATGATCCAACGTCATATTGTGTACCATATAGCTTCGTTATTTCGGTAGCGGAATTCAGCCCCACGGCCATCTGTAATTAAATATTTGAAAGAAAAAATGGTTAATTTCTGAATTTATCTAATATCTCAAAATAAATATCCTGTTGTTAGTGATCCCCAGGTCTATGAATTTTGTTTATTTGGTTTGGGACTACTGGGGTCCGGTAGAAGTGATGTCACCGCATTGAATCTCAGGTATGGAGCAGTAGCGTGGGTGGCAATCAGATTAGATAAATTTATATTGTTCAGGTAGAAAGTTTGTATTGTTCACCCAATGATATTTTGCTTTTAATGGTCTGGTGTCTTAATCTCTCTTTTAATTCACCCATATACTGTACTACATTGTATAATGCTTTAGTCTTTCACATTTTCCTCTCTGTGGGCAAGTATGAGTTTATGTTCCTCCAAAAATCAAATATTTCAATACCCCCTGTTTAAATTGGTTTCAGAATACAGCATTCGTAATGTAGGCAGTGCTGGGAGCAACATGCTGTGGCCCAGGACACTGTAAAACCTTTATTAGAAATGTCTCCACAATAAATAATATTACTGCAGAGTCCAAATTACTGATGAGACTAATATAGCTACAGCACTCTCTCCTCAGGGACCAGTCCAGTGGACTAACTCCCAGAGACATTGGAGGTGCTGGCAGCCATGCACCAGCTGTCGGGGAAGGGGGTCTTCTAGAAGGAAAGAAATTTGCTACAGTCAAAGCTGACTGCTGTCCAAGTTCACAAACCCCCTTTGCAGCCCCCTTCAGCTGAAGAGTCCTGAAATGTGTGACAACAGATCAAAGTGTGTACTGTATAAGGTGAGCTACAGTTCTGCTGTTGTGTCTTATATGATGAAAGAAAGGAGAGCAGAAGTTGTTTATGGAAATTAACTAATTATTATAATAAAACTTTAAGGGGGGTTCTATCAAAGCTTGGAAAGAGATAACATTTTGAGAGATAAAATAGCAACCAATCCGCTCTTTGGGGCTAATTCAGTAAGGATAGCAAATTTGCTATCCTTTTCCTAGCATGCTGGGGGCCGCCCATCCCCGGGAAAGGCGCCCAGCATGTTGACCGGAGCATCCCCCCTTCTTCAACAATCAGAAATTGCGAGTGATACAGTCAGGAGCCAGTAGAGCACCCTGATACAGTTCCGGCTCAGACCCTTCAACAATGCAGCCGCTGACATTGGTAGAGTGTGTCATGGGATTTCCCGTCAGTATCCCACCTGACACTTTACCAGAGGTGGCCGCTGCAATGCTGATGGGGCTGAGCTGGCACTGTGCAAGTGTGCTTTATTAGCTCACCTCACTTCCAAGTAATGCTCCACTGAGGGGGGGGGGGGGGGGGGGGGGGAGTGCTATATGGGCTCTGCGCTCTTCCAAGTTATGCTCCGGTGTATGTGTGTAGGGGGAGGTGGGGGGGTTTGGGGAGATTTTTCATCAGTTTACTTAGTGGGGGGCCCCACAATTTAGTTGACCATGGGCCCCCGTAAGCATTAATCCAGCCTGTACTTTATCTCTCTCCACTTTATCCCCTCTAAGGTTTGATACATGTCTCCCACAGTGATTGCCACCAGTTATCCAACATCCAAAAGAGAGTCTTTGATATAAACCTATTTGGCCACTTACCATTTCCTCATGGTTGGCAGAAGCATTTGTGGTGTACCCGTACGGAAAGAGAATGAGTTGGCTGTATGAGTGCATTGTCAGGAAACATAAGATATCAGATTTTAGACCACTCAGCAGCTGAGACACAGCTTGGACCTCCGGTTCTGAGGCTGGGCCAGGTCCACAGTATGTATTGCTGCTACAAACAGTGGATGCACCAATTGCTAAAAGGCAAGATGTACAAAATGGTTAGCCGGATACATTACAATTCATTTCATACAAGGAACAAATACAATTGGGATACTTTATAAGGCTACAGATGGAGTAAAATCGCCAATGTAACTCTAGAATGCATAAAGTAACGCATTGGCCATTTTTCAAATAGCAGATCAGGTCCAGACTATGGAAGGTGGGCATTTGCCTAGGGTCCATAGCTCCAGATACTGGTGTGACCACATTCAAAGATGAAGTCTAGATTATTTTCTTTGAATTTGTTACTTTGCAGGTTTATATTACATAACATAAAGGATTGTTTATAAATCCAGCTAAGGGTTTGGCTAGAGACCGTCTTTAGGGCTAAACTCAATGGACCCATCCTTAGATCAACCATTGTACCAGAATGATGAGACAGAAAGATTCTGCTGCATGTGGACTATTTATTCAAGGTTTGAAAAAAAAAAAAAAAAAAAAAAAAAGTGTTTTTAATTTAAAATCTATTCTCTGTAAATAAATTTACATTATTGCCAGCTTGAAGTATTTAAAACCGTTTTCATGAAATCATTTGAAATGCACGGGTGTGATACATTTAGCCGGCGTTCGGGATGATGGCCATCACATGACTGTCTCCGGGATCGTGGATAGGAGAATGGCAGAGAATGGCAACAGGTTTTGGGGTTAACTACCCTAAATGCTGCCACCCCCACCACCCTAACCCCCCTTGGTGGCGACTAGGGCTGAATCTAGGTGGGTGGTGGCTACGGCTAAATTTCGGGGGTTGCAGCTACACATAACCACACCTCTAGTGCCTAACCATAACCCCCCTATAATACCCAATCCTATCCTGCCCCATGGCCCTTAGCCTAATACCCACCCCGATGCTTACCGACGGGATGTCAGCTGTCAGTGTCCCGGCACCGTTCTTCTAAGTGTGACACCCCACCAGAAGGAACTCTTCTTCCCTGTGCATGTTTATTGTGGAGTGCCTGATTACTGTAATAGAATCTTTATGTGATAACAATATATATGGATGCACAGGTACATTGTGCCCCGTGTACAGTGGGCCAGAGAGTGCCCTTTATTATGTGCACCATACATTGGTGGCAGTGGATGAGCTGGGTGACAACTGGAGCTGCGCACCCTTGCCTCCTCTCCTAAAGGACCAACCGGTAAGTCCCCAGTTTCTCTTCAACGGCTGCCAGGTGCCCTATAGTTCCTGTGCAGTGGTACACATGGACATGCCAGCAGTCTTTAATCACACGCCGGCTGCACAGGAAGTCAAGGGCACCTGGCAGCCATTGAAGAGAAACTGGGGACTTACTGGTTGATCCCTGAGGAGAGGAGGCAAGGCTGCGCTGCTCTGGTTGTTACCCTGAGTGTGGGCTTCTGCATCATCTCTCCCAGCAGAGGCGGATTGGCCATAGCGTTTGCAGGGAAGATTCCCGGTGGTCCGACGCACCCGTGGGGCCTATTTTGTTTGAGGACATGAGGTCCTATTTATAGACATAATGAATAAGATGCTAAATAATTTGCATATATGAAAATTACTCTGCCACTTAGCCTGTGATTGCAGAGGATCTAGAGCACAGGTTCTCAAATTTGGTCCTCAGGACCTCACACGGTTAATGTTTTGCAGGTCACCAGAAGATTTTTAAAATGTGGCAGTTGGAGATACACAGTGCACCTGCCGGGTGACATGAAAAACTTGAACCATGTGGGGACTGAGTTTGAGAACCACTGATCTAGTGTATGCTCTGTCTGCCTGCTTGGCTGATATATAAGATTGAGTGAATAGTGATTGGGATACGGTTGGTGTAATAAGCAAGAAAATATATCTTTCTAAAGAATGATATAGTTTCCTAAATTCTGAAGGTGTATCATATAATGTGCTCATAATATGTAATTTTATTTCTTTTTATCTTCCCCCTTGATGCTGGACATCCCCACTATCTGGAAAGTCTTGGGGGGAGGGTGCTGCTGCCATGGCCCATGGCTAGACCTTACACCTCTGGTGCTGCCCGTGTGGGGCCACTAGTACAATTTTTTCCAGGGCCGCTTTTTGGTCCCAATCCGCCCCTGTCTCCCAGTCAGCATGAGGGAGAGTGGGTCCAGCAGCGGCGAGGCGGAGCTACCCTGATGTTAGACCAGCCAGTGGGATGGAACGGAGGTGCGGCTTACTGACCACGGACACGCCAGGAGGCAGTACTGCGGCAGGTCGGGAGGCGGAGCTCTTACAGACTGACGGAGGAGACGCTCCTTTTGGCTCCCTTGTAATAAAGACTGCAGTAGGCGGCTCCGGAGGTGGCTCCCTTGCAGCGGCCACGACAAGAGGCGGACTGGGGGTGGAGATTGAGATCCCTGCGAGATCAAAGGTAGTGCGGGGGTGGGCCTCCCTTTTCCCTCTGTTTGAGCATCAGGAACAACAGCCCTTTCCCTAGACAGGGTACCTTCACTGCCAGTGCATTGATGGTGCTATGCCTTAGATAGTGACTTCATGCGTGGTCCTGAACTAGTATAGTCCAGAGACATATTGAGACAGCAAAGCCACATTATAGGGGCTCCTCTCTCTATCCTCTTTATTGTAAGGAGCACCTCTTTTAAAGACAGTTGCAGTGACACTAAACCAGCTATAGAGGTGGGGAATTGCGAGAGCTAATTGATAATTCCCCTCAGCACATCCGACTGTGAAAAGTAGGAATAGCTGTATAAGTTATACCACATAAACTAATATCCAGTTGTAACACAGCAGCCTTTATCCATACGGCTGTTCAAGTGCTACACAGTAGCTGGATAATGGAGTAGTGTACAGCAAGAGATACAAAGTATCAGTGGCAGGGGTGTGGTATGGTATGCCGGCGGCCGGGCTCCCGGCGACCAGCATACTGCGCCGGAAGCCCAACCGCCGGCATACCGACAGCGTGGCGAGCGCAAATGAGCCCCTTGCGGGCTTGCTGCGGGCACGGTGGCGCGCTATGTGCGCCACGCTATTTATTCTCCCTCCAGGGGGGTCGTGGACCCCCACGAGGGAGATAAATTGTCGGCTGTCGGGATTCCGGCGCCGGTATACTGTGCGCCGGGATCCCGACAGTCGGCAACCTGAAGACCACTTAGTGGCAGAACTTGTGTCAGAGAGACGGCAGACCAGGGACCAGGCACTTGTGTTGTAATTCATTTGCACTAGGTACCAGGAAAAGCTGACAGATTTTCTGGAACAGAGTAGTTTTCCCTCAGGAGCAACACTGACTTATAGTATAGACTGCAGCACCCATAGGATATCAGACAAGAACGATTAAGCTCTGTTTACGCTTAACCCGGGCAACGAACAATAAGAGAGTTCTCGCTAACACATATTCAGCTGTGCACGTGCTCTAAGGGATTTGTTACTTTACTTTCATACCTTGGTGTGGGGATAAAGGGAGTTTGGGTGTAATCTACTGTTCTTGCAAGATATGAATATTTTGCAGATAATTTGACATTTAATGTGAGGTTTATCTTAGTTTAGAGCTTATATAATTAAATTAACTAACAGGTTGTTACGTATAGCAAGTCAGATTCAGCCTAGTATTGAATTTCGCAAAGTTGTGTAGAAGGGGTTTAATGTCTTACAGGGACGAAACGCAGGCGGAGAGATCACAACTACTATCCAGTTCCTGTGCAATAAAAATAACTTGTGTTAAATGTATGAATTCACCATATCTGCAATGTCATAACGTATGCCTTTTCAATGTAATTAATTGTATGTGGATTCTCCTGTGGAGGACAGCCATAAGCCAATAAATTGAGTATTCTTTTGTGCTGGGGAGTGACGTCTCGGAATTGAGCTTTCTTATACCTCTCTCTGACTCTCACAGAGGAAAAGGTAACTCAGCGCATATCCAGATTGTTACATAGGCAGTGTCGAGATTCCAGCGCTGGTCACCTGACGGGATGCCAAACGTATCCCAAACACACATAGGACCCCATTCTGAGTTGGAGGCGTACTCAAGTTGTATCTTATATCGGCCACAACTTGCCCCTTTTTTATTTTTAAGGTACATGCAAATCTTTTCAGCTGTGCTTCTTTTTCCCCAGGCAACTTGGTCCCTGGGCCAAGGGGGCTGGATGTAGGAGTTGCAGGGGGTGTGTGTGATTTTTTGGGACTTCCATATACTGTAGGCAAAACATTGTCTTATGTCGTGAACTTACTGCACCAATGTCCATCAAAATTTCTATTGAGATCAACCCCGTAGCAAGTTCCATTGTTATGCGGTGAACGCGATTTTCTCCAGAGACGTTCCTATGTATAAATATAAAATAAAATCATTTATATAAATAAAATGTGGGTAGCCAAAAATCAATTAAAATGAAAATGAATCACATACAAGTTCTAACATCTTGAGTACGTCTATGTTTAAAACAGCAATATCTCACCCCACAGCAGATGACGTAGAGTTTACATGGATTCTGTGTTTCTATTAATTTAAACACTTTATGTGCTAGATTTACAAAGCGGCGGTAAATCTTGCAAGAAAGTTTAGACTAACAGCGTCACTGTGTCACCAAGATAAGGGATGGCGCCGAACTCTTCAGAGTGATGTAAAAACCAGAATTCCAGGAACAAATTGTTAGCATCTTATGTTAGAATTCTTTTTGTTCTGCGGGCCTAATTCAAGGTGGATCGCAAAAGCAAAATCTTCCTCTGATGGGCAAAACCATGTACAATTCAGGGCATGTGTAACATGTGCAGAGAGAGTTACATTTGGGTGGGCTGTGTTCAAACTGAAATCTAAATTGCAGTGTAAAAATAAAGCAGCCCGTATTTACTCTGCACAGAAACAAAGGGGGTCATTTTGAGTTGATGGCTCGCTGCCGTTTTCCGCAGCGCAGCGATCAGGTCACTACTGCGCATGCACCGCAATGCGCGTGCACTTTGTACTGGTACAAAGCGGATCATTGCTATGCGATGGATTTAATGAAGAATCCATTTGCACCGGCGATCGCAAGGAGATTGACAGGAAGAAGGCGTTTGTGGGTGGCAACTGACCGTTTTCTGGGAGTGTTTGGAAAAACGCAGGCGTGTCCAGGCATTTGCAGGGCGGGTGTCTGACGTCAATTCCGGCACCAAAAAGACTGAAGTGATCGTATGGGCTGAGTAAGTCCAGAGATACTCAGAAATTGCACAAAACGTTTTTGTAGAGCTCGGCTGCACAGGCGTTCACACACTTGCAAAGCGAAAATACACTCCCCCGTGGGCGGTGACTATGCGTTTGCACGACTGCTAAAAGTAGCTAGCGAGCGATCAACTCGGAATAAGGGCCAATATACCCCACCCAAATCTAACTCTCTCTGCACGTGTTACATCTGCCCCCCCTGCAGTGCACATGGTTTTGCCCATTAGAGGAAGATTTTGCTTTTGCAATCAACCTTCAATTAGGCTCCACAACTGTTAAATGTTAATGAATCTACATTAGTTATTGATAGTTTCTTATTAAATTCTTACCGTGGTCCAGGAATAAATAAATCCATCAATATTTAGGACAGGCAGAATATAGAAATCTATGTGTGTAAGCGCTTTGTGGATCACAGGGTTGTTGTTGTAATTTTCAAGAATCTGAAATGAAACCCCCCCCACAACAAATGTAAACAAAATCCAGAAGAACATTGCGCTACATGAATCAAATAAACGTTCTTTGATTTTCTACCTGTCTCTAAGTTTAAGTTTTAAGGGGATGGATAGCCACTGCCAAATTGCATATATACTGTAAATACTGTATATAGGCCCTCATTCCGAGTTGTTCGCTCGCAAGGCGAATGTAGCAGAGTTACACACGCTAAGCCGCCGCCTACTGGGAGTGAATCTTAGCTTCTTAAAATTGCGACCGACGTACGCGCAATATTGCGATTACAAACGAGTTAGCAGTTTCAGAGTAGCTCCAGACTTACTCTGCCTGTGCGATCATTTCAGTGCTTGTCGTTCCTGGTTGACGTCACAAACACACCCAGCGTTCGCCCAGGCACTCCCACCGTTTCCCCGGCCACTCCTGCGTTTTTTCCGGAAACGGTAGCGTTTTCAGCCACACGCCCCTGAAACGCCGTGTATCCGCCCAGTAACACCCATTTCCTGTCAATCACATTACGATCGCCGGAGCGAAGAAAAAGCCGTGAGTAAAAATACTTTCTTCATAGTAAAGTTACTTGGCGCAGTCGCAGTGCGAACATTGCGCATGCGTACTAAGCGGATTTTCACTGCGATGCGATGAAAAATACCGAGCGAACAACTCGGAATGAGGGCCATAGTATATTACTTTAACTTGTCTATTGAATGGTTTATGTTTATGTGCATCTAGCTATTCCTAATAGGATCTGGTTTCTGGCAACGTTTCTTGGCACCCTAGGCAAAACTTCAGCCAATTCCCCCCAACCCACACAGCAATACCCGCTTTTGAGCTCCTCAGGTGAAATTGCAGAGTGGGCGTCTTAAAGGTTCAACAGCTGCTGTCTGCATTAAGTCCAGCAAGGATGCTTCTCAGAGACATCCTTCACGTTTGATAGGCAGACTCAGGGGTGTCCCCCAGATCCCGGTGCCCTAGGCAACTGCCTAAAGCCTAATGGTAGAGCCAGCCCTGCTGGCAAACTTACAAAGCGTGATAAATACTTGCAGAAGCCGTGTGGTGGGGATCAGCACTAGGCGCAACTGACCAGTATCACTAGTTGGGTGTTTTCATTAGTATGTGGTGATTTATTTACAGATACGCAATAAAAACAATGTGTCTAATTCAGATGCGGTTTGAGGTGCGGGGCATGACGCAAAGTACGGATGTTCAGTACTCTGAGTTTGCCTATTAACCATACTACACCAACATACATCGCTTTTCTCAAAATATCTCCCAACCCAGCCCCTTCGCTCTTCCCAAGATCACACTCATTACTCGCTCCTATACACGATTACAGGACTTTCTTCAGGCTGCACCCACTCTGTGGAATGCCCTCCCACGTACAATAAGACTCTCCTCTAGTCTCCAACCCTTCAAGCGTTCCCTGAAAACTCACCTCTTCAGACAAGCTTATCAAATTCCAAAACCGATCACATTACCTTTATAGCTTTCCTGTCCAATTATATCCCCACAGTACAGTCCACACATATCCCCTACATATTTTCTTTCTTCACGCTCCCATCCTCCTGACCCTGGTTCGTCACTGCTGTGATGTGATCTCATGCAGAACACCAAGAACCTTTACAATCTGGTGGACAGCTATTCAATAGATAGCACCTATCCTCGTGTAGCAATGCCTATTTCCCCATAGATTGTAAGCTTGCGAGCAGGGCCCTCCTACCTCTATGACTGTTTGTTTTTACCCGGTTTTGTCTTCTAGTTGTGTCCAGTTGTAAAGTGCAACGGAATTTGCTGCGCTATATAAGAAACTGTTAATAAATAAATAAATACTCTGCGCATGCGCCAGACCCGCACTCCCCATGTGCAATACAGGTCTGCAACGCCGGCCGCAGATTGGCAGTGGACTGTCAGTGATTGCCAGTCTGCAGCTGCTTTGTGCGCTGGCAGGGGGGGGGGGGGTGAGGGCGATGGCCTGCATGTCCCAGAATGAAGGTGTGTCTCCGGTGTTGTGGTGGAGTGGTGAGGCCACATGGAGGTTTCCTGGCATCTTGGTCGGAGCTGTGACAGCTGGCTTGCACAAACCCATGAGTCACAAAGCTGGCAATGGTGTCGCAGATGACCCCCCCCCCCCCCCTTCAGAGAAAGCCCATGGTATGATGCCCCTTACTACATTATATATAGATATAAAATACACACACATTTATAGAGCACTGCAAGAAAATGGATTGAGAACTCGCTGTTATTCAGTTACAATACCCTTTATTAAATAACACATTTCAATATACTGCCATACCCAGGATTCAAACCTATAACCTGCTAATCACACACCCTACTCACTGAGTTAACTGAACCTGCATAAAAACTATGGGACTAATTCCAAGTTGATCGCAGCAGGAATTTTGTTAGCAGTTGGGCAAAACCATGTGCACTGCAGGGGAGGCAGATATAACATTTGCAGAAATTTAGATTTGGGTGGGTTATTTTGTTTCTGTGCAGGGTAAATACTGGCTGCTTTGTTTTTACACTGCAAATTAGATTGCAGATTGAACACACCGCACCCAAATCTCTCTCTCTCTGCACATGTTACATCTGCCTCCCCTGCAGTGCACATGGTTTTGCCCAACTGCTAACAAAATTCCTGCTGCAATCAACTTGGAATTACCCCCTATGAGATGTCTAGCTATGTGAAAATAATCAGCATTGCAATTGAGAGGATCTATGTAGTGTGCAGCCACACATCCAATCCCTTGCAGCCGCACACTACATAGATCTGCTCAACCGCAATGCTGATAATTTTTTCGCAAAGTACAAGGTAAGCTTCAAATAGTCAGAATTCTCCAGTGTAGAATTAACTACCTTTCTATCCAAGGGTAGATAGCTCAATGGATAGATTGTCTGACTGCACTGCCACAAGCAATGGGTTAGAATCCTGGGGGTGGTATTCAGTATGCCGGCTGTTGGGATCCCGACGTTCAGTATATCGGCGCCGGAATCCCCACACCTGGCATACCGACACCTATTCTCCCTCTTGGGACCCCCCGACCCCCCTGGAGACAGAATAAATAGCATGGCGCACATAGCGCGCCACCGTGCCCACATCATAGCGAGTACAGCGAGCCCGCAAGGGGCTCATTTATGCTTGTCCCACTGTCGGCATGCCGGCAGTTGGGATCCAGGTGCCGGTGTGCTGGATGCCAGGAACCCGGCCGCCGGCAAACCATACTACACCAGAATCCTGGGTATGTCAACATCTTGGACTGTAATAAAGGACAGTGTGACTGAACAACCAAGAAATCTCAATTTGAGTTCATGAATGGTGTATAGGTATTAGCGACAGAAGGGGTCAGGGTAGGAGACAGGGGTAGTCAGGAGATGCTGGGCTTCAAAAAGGGGGGAAGCTGCAACTGAAAGTAATAAAAACAGATAATTAACAAGAGCCGCCAACAGCGCCCCTACTCTGCAGCGCTATGTGCGGTGCCCCCTCCGCACACACCTAGTTACGGCCTTGCTTGTTATGTCACCGCACTGCATAAGATTCTTGACGTGTCAGTGACAGACAATATCAGGGGAACACAACTGGAAACTCTAACAGTTACAATGACATACTTCTTTAATGAACCATTGACAAAATGCCACCGAAATCCATTCACGAGCATGAATTCCACAGTCCATCCAAAAGATTTTCTTCTTTCTATCGGATGGCAGACCAATCTACAAACAGGGCGACATAATCAGGGTTCTACATCATATGGGAAGAAACAACAGTCCGGTCATCACTGTAAGAGCCGCTATTAAAGTGTCAGCCTTATAGTATGTTGTAGCTTGTGTAACTGTGTGTGCACTGCTAGCCAGGGTAACTCCTCCTGGTTACACAACGTTATACATTACTTGTATTATTACTGTATCACTTATATCATTACCAATATTTACTAGAAATCTTATCATATCTATTTTGAGTTAGCCGCTATTACTCTATCCCGTTTAGTGTAACTGAACCAACATATCTGGCTCTGATACTACAGTACATAACAATGATTCATTTTACTAAATCTCTGATAACGAGCCTGCATACAGCATGGGCCAATTTATTGATGTGATGTGATAAAATCTGCCCAATTCGCAATGTATCAATAAAAACATGCAGAAACAGAGCGTGCAAGAAAAGTATTCATTAAAAGTAACCCAAGTATGTACTGCGCATGGGTTGCTGTTGCTGACATCTACGCTACCGACACTGCCGGGTCTCCCCTTATAGTGACTACCGACACTGCCGGGTCTCCCCTTATAGTGACTGCCGACACTGCTGGGTCTCCCCCCATTGTGACTACCTCCTCCCACACTGCAAATCCCCCTCCCTACTGCTAATACTCATCACACCAGGGACCAGTGAACAGAGGGCTGACGGTCTTCGGATCCTCTTCCTGCTGTGACCCCCTGGTGCTGTAAAGTGACATGCCGCTTCGCCCATTTGTGATTTTGGGACATCTGTGTCCCCCTCTGAATACCCCCCTAATGCAGTAACATGAAGACCATAAGGTATAAATGACACTTACTTTTAAATAGTATATTGGTCTTGTCTCATAGGTCGCTCCAAGATATTGTAATGTTACGAGATCTTTGTGTGTGTCTTTTATTTGATCCATCCATTTGTATATCTGCAAAAATGCCAAAAAATCTCCCTTTTATTTATGTAATAATCGTCATAAGATAATACAGAAATATTACACAGGCGGTGCTGCCTTGTATGTACAATTGTATGGCGTGTTACACTATCTATGCACGTGACCTGTGCTGGAGATCTCGCTCCGTGTCTACCGACGTGTCCTTATCGATCTAGTGATATTGCGCTATATGGTCGCACGCCGCATGGAGTGACTCAGCTCCCGCGTCACAGAACGTTAGTCCCAGACTTTCATAATTTAGCATCTTTTTAGCACCACATTGTGGGGGATATGTACTAAGCCTTGCAGAGAGATAAAGCAGAGAGAGATAAATGGATGTTGGTTAAGTGGAGAGAGATAAAGTACCAACCAATTAGCTCCTAACTGTCATTTTTCAAACCCAGCCAGTGACATGGCAGTTGGGAGCTGATTGGCTGCTACTTTATCTTCGTCCACTTTATCTCCATCCAAGGTTTAATAGACCCCAAATTACCAGACAATCAGCTCCTAACTGCCATGTTACATACTGTGTTAAAAAATGACAGAAGCAGCTTGGTTGGTAGATTAATACTCCCCACTTTATCTCTCTCTAGGGCTTTGTGCATCTGCCCCGCTGCATCTTTCTTGCATTGCAGCCACACACAAACAAGAATACTGATACTGCCGGATCTCCCCCAACGTCGGGATCCCGACTGCCGACAGCTGCGCCAGGGTTATTCCCACTCATGGGTGTCCACAACACACATAGAGTGGGCATAGAAATTGTGGCTAGCGCAGCGAGCCACAGAGCCCGCAGCGTGATGAGCGCAGGGAGCCACAGAGCCCGCAGCGTGATGAGTGCAGGGAGCCACAGAGCCCACAACGTGATGAGCGCAGGGAGCCACAGAGCCCGCAGCGTGATGAGCGCAGGGAGCCACAAAGCCCACAACGTGATGAGCGCAGGGAGCCACAGAGCCCGCAGCGTGATGAGCACAGCGAGCCACAGAGCCCACAGCATGATGAGCGCAGCGAGCCACAGAGCCCACAACGTGATGAGCGCAGGGAGCCACAGAGTCCGCAGCGTGATGAGCACAGGGAGCCACAGAGCCCACAACGTGATGAGCGCAGGGAGCCACAGAGTCCGCAGCGTGATGAGCGCAGGGAGCCACAGAGCCCGCAGCATGATGAGCGCAGGGAGCCACAGAGCCCACACCGTGATGAGCGCAGGGAGCCACAGAGCCCGCAGCGTGATGAGCACAGCGAGCCACAGAGCCCACAGTGTGATGAGCGCAGCAAGCCACAGAGCCTACAGCGTGATGAGCGCAGGGAGCCACAGAGCCCACAGCGTGATGAGCGCAGCGAGCCACAGAGCCCACAGCGTGATGAGCGCAGCGAGCCACAGAGCTCACAGCGTGATGAGCACAGCGAGCCACAGAACCCACAGCGTGATGAGCGTAGGGAGCCACAGAGCCCACAGCGTGATGAGCGCAGGGAGCCACAGAGCCCACA
Organism: Pseudophryne corroboree; assembly: GCF_028390025.1. Classification (NCBI taxonomy): domain Eukaryota; kingdom Metazoa; phylum Chordata; class Amphibia; order Anura; family Myobatrachidae; genus Pseudophryne; species Pseudophryne corroboree. The sequence continues at coordinate 18,382,002 of NC_086450.1, forward strand.
GCATGATGAGCGCAGGGAGCCACAGAGCCCACACCGTGATGAGCACAGGGAGCCACAGAGCCCGCAGCGTGATGAGCACAGCGAGCCACAGAGCCCACAGTGTGATGAGCGCAGCAAGCCACAGAGCCTACAGCGTGATGAGCGCAGGGAGCCACAGAGCCCACAGCGTGATGAGCGCAGCGAGCCACAGAGCCCACAGCGTGATGAGCGCAGCGAGCCACAGAGCTCACAGCGTGATGAGCACAGCGAGCCACAGAACCCACAGCGTGATGAGCGTAGGGAGCAACAGAGCCCACAGCGTGATGAGCGCAGGGAGCCACAGAGCCCACAGCGTGATGAGCGCAGCGAGCCACAGAGCCCACAGTGTGATGAGCGCAGGGAGTCACAGAGCCCACAGCGTGATGAGCACAGCGAGCCACAGAACCCACAGCGTGATGAGCATAGGGAGCCACAGAGCCCACAGCGTGATGAGCGCAGGGAGCCACAGAGCCCACAGTGTGATGAGCGCAGGGAGCCACAGAGCCCACAGTGTGATGAGCGCAGGGAGCCACAGAGCCCACAGTGTGATGAGCGCAGGGAGCCACAGAGCCCACAGCGTGATGAGCGCAGGGAGCCACAGAGCCCACAGTGTGATGAGCGCAGGGAGCCACAGGGCCCACGGTGTGATAAGCACAGGGAGTCACAGAACCCACAGCGTGATGAGCATAGGGAGCCACAGAGCCCACAGCGTGATGAGCGCAGCGAGCCACAGAGCCCACAGTGTGATGAGCGCAGCGAGCCACAGAGCCCACAGCGTGATGAGCGCAGGGAGTCACAGAGCCCACAGCGTGATGAGCGCAGGGAGCCACAGAGCCCACAGTGTGATGAGCGCAGGGAGCCACAGGGCCCACGGCGTGATAAGCACAGGGAGCCACAGAACCTGCAGCATGATGAGCGCAGGGAGCCACAGAGCCCACAGCATGATGAGCGCAGCGAGCCACAGAGCCCACAGCGTGATGAGCGCAGCGAGCCACAGAGCCCACAGCATGATGAGCGCAGCAAACCACAGAGCCCACAGCATGATGAGCGCAGGGAGCCACAGAGCCAACAGCGTGATGAGCGCAGGGAGCCACAGAGCTGACAGCATGATGAGCACAGGGAGCCACAGAGCCCACAGCGTGATGAGCGCAGGGAGCCACAGAGCCCACAGCATGATGAGTGCAGGGAGCCACAGAACCCGCAGCGTGATGAGCGCAGCGAGCCACAGCCCACAGCATGATGAGCGCAGGGAGCAACAGAGCCCACAGCATGATGAGCGCAGCGAGCCACAGCCCACAGCGTGATGAGTGCAGGGAGCCACAGCCCACAGCATGATGAGCGCAGGGAGCAACAGAGCCCACAGCATGATGAGCGCAGGGAGCTACAGAGCCCACAGTGTGATGAGCGCAGGGAGCCACAGAGCCCACAGCGTGATGAGCGCAGGGAGCAACAGAGCCCACAGTGTGATGAGCGCAGGGAGCCACAGAGCCCACAGTGTGATGAGCGCAGGGAGCCACAGAGCCCACAGCGTGATGAGCGCAGGGAGCAACAGAGCCCACAGTGTGATGAGCGCAGGGAGCCACAGAGCCCACAGCGTGATGAGCGCAGGGAGCAACAGAGCCCACAGTGTGATAAGCGCAGGGAGCCACAGAGCCCACAGCGTGATGAGCGCAGGGAGCCACAGAGCCCACAGCATGATGAGCGCAGGGAGCCACAGAGCCGACGGCATGATGAGCGCAGGGAGCCACAGAGCCCACAGCGTGATGAGCGCAGGGAGCCACAGAGCCCACAGCATGATGAGCGCAGGGAGCCACAGAACCCGCAGCGTGATGAGCGCAGCGAGCCACAGAGCCCACAGCATGATGAGCGCAGGGAGCCACAGAGCCCACAGCGTGATGAGCGCAGGGAGCCACAGAGTCCACAGCGTGATGAGCGCAGGGAGCAATAGAGCCCACAGCGTGATGAGCGCAGGGAGTCACAGAGCCTACAGCATGATGAGCGCAGCGAGCCACAGAGCCCACAGTGTGATGAGCGCAGCGAGCCACAGAGCCCACAGTGTGATGAGCGCAGGGAGCCACAGAGCCCACAGCGTGATGAGCGCAGGGAGTCACAGAGCCCACAGCGTGATGAGCGCAGCGAGCCACAGAGCCCACAGTGTGATGAGCGCAGGGAGCCACAGAGCCCACAGCGTGATGAGCGCAGCGAGCCACAGAGCCCACAGCATGATGAGCGCAGCGAGCCACAGCCCACAGTGTGATGAGCGCAGGGAGCCACAGAGCCCACAGCGTGATGAGCGCAGAGAGCCACAGCCCACAGCGTGATGAGCGCAGGGAGCCACAGAGCCCACAGCGTGATGAGCGCAGCGAGCCACAGAGCCCACAGCGTGATGAGCGCAGGGAGCCACAGAGCCCACAGTGTGATGAGTGCAGGGAGTCACAGAGCCAACAGCATGATGAGTGCAGGGAGCCACAGAGCCCACAGCATGATGAGCGCAGGGAGCCACAGAGCCCACAGCATGATGAGTGCAGGGAGCCACGGAGCCCACAGCATGATGAGCGCAGGGAGCCACAGAGCCCACAGCATGCTGAGCGCAGCGAGCCACAGAGCCCACAGCATGATGAGCGCAGCGAGCCACAGCCCACAGTGTGATGAGCGCAGGGAGCCACAGAGCCCACAGCATGATGAGCGCAGGGAGCCACAGAGCCCACAGCGTAATGAGCGCAGCAAGCCACAGAGCCCACACCGTGATGAGCGCAGGGAGCCACAGAGCCCACAGCATGATGAGCACAGGGAGCCACAGAGCCCACACCGTGATGAGCGCAGGGAGCCACAGAGCCCACAGTGTGATGAGTGCAGGGAGTCACAGAGCCTACAGTGTGATGAGCGCAGGGAGTCACAGAGCCTACAGTGTGATGAGCGCAGCGAGCCACAGAGCCCACAGCATGATGAGCGCAGGGAGCCACAGAGCCCACAGCATGATGAGCGCAGGGAGCCACAGAGCCCACAGCATGATGAGCGCAGGGAGCCACAGAGCCCACAGCGTGATGAGCGCAGGGAGCCACAGAGCCCACAGCATGATGAGCGCAGGGAGCCACAGAGCCCACAGCGTGAAGAGCGCAGGGAGCCACAGAGCCCACAGCATGATGAGCGCAGGGAGCCACAGAGCCCACAGCGTGATGAGCGCAGGGAGCCACAGAGCCCACAGCATGATGAGCGCAGGGAGCCACAGAACCCGCAGCGTGATGAGCGCAGCGAGCCACAGCCCACAGCATGATGAGCGCAGGGAGCAACAGAGCCCACAGCATGATGAGCGCAGCGAGCCACAGCCCACAGCGTGATGAGTGCAGGGAGCCACAGCCCACAGCATGATGAGCGCAGGGAGCAACAGAGCCCACAGCATGATGAGCGCAGGGAGCCACAGAGCCCACAGCATGATGAGTGCAGGGAGCCACAGAGCCCACAGCATGATGAGCGCAGGGAGCCACAGAGCCGATGGCATGATGAGCGCAGGAAGCCACAGAGCCCACAGCGCGATGAGCGCAGGGAGCCACAGAGCCCACAGCATGATGAGCGCAGGGAGCCACAGAACCCGCAGCGTGATGAGCGCAGCGAGCCACAGAGCCCACAGCATGATGAGCGCAGGGAGCCACAGAGCCCACAGCGTGATGAGCGCAGGGAGCCACAGAGTCCACAGCGTGATGAGCGCAGGGAGCAATAGAGCCCACAGCGTGATGAGCGCAGGGAGTCACAGAGCCCACAGCGTGATGAGCGCAGGGAGTCACAGAGCCTACAGCATGATGAGCGCAGCGAGCCACAGAGCCCACAGTGTGATGAGCGCAGCGAGCCACAGAGCCCACAGCGTGATGAGCGCAGGGAGCCACAGAGCCCACAGCGTGATGAGCGCAGGGAGTCACAGAGCCCACAGCGTGATGAGCGCAGCGAGCCACAGAGCCCACAGTGTGATGAGCGCAGGGAGCCACAGAGCCCACAACGTGATGAGCGCAGCGAGCCACAGAGCCCACAGCATGATGAGCGCAGCGAGCCACAGCCCACAGTGTGATGAGCGCAGGGAGCCACAGAGCCCACAGCGTGATGAGCGCAGGGAGCCACAGAGCCCACAGCGTGATGAGCGCAGGGAGCCACAGAGCCCACAGTGTGATGAGCGCAGGGAGTCACAGAGCCAACAGCATGATGAGTGCAGGTAGCCACAGAGCCCACAGCATGATGAGCGCAGGGAGCCACAGAGCCCACAGCATGATGAGCGCAGGGAGCCACAGAGCGCACAGCATGATGAGTGCAGGGAGCCACGGAGCCCACAGCATGATGAGCGCAGGGAGCCACAGAGCCCACAGCATGCTGAGCGCAGCGAGCCACAGAGCCAACAGCATGATGAGCGCAGCGAGCCACAGCCCACAGTGTGATGAGCGCAGGGAGCCACAGAGCCCACAGCATGATGAGCGCAGGGAGCCACAGAGCCCACAGCGTGATGAGCGCAGCAAGCCACAGAGCCCACACCGTGATGAGCGCAGGGAGCCACAGAGCCCACAGCATGATGAGCGCAGGGAGCCACAGAGCCCACACCGTGATGAGCGCAGGGAGCCACAGAGCCCACAGCGTGATGAGCGCAGGGAGCCACAGAGCCCACAGCGTGATGAGCGCAGGGAGCCACGGAGCCCACAGCGTGATGAGCGCAGCGAGCCACAGAGCCCACAGCATGATGAGCGCAGCAAGCCACAGAGCCCACAGCATGATGAGCAGACGCTTATCCAAACAGCACTACGAGGAATGTGATCTCCCGCCCTTTGCTGCTGGATAATGTCTGCTGAAATTACCTAGTGCAGATATGTGAAGGACAGGACGAGCCCGCAATTGATAAAGCTAAATATTTATCTTATATAATACCCTTTATGAGGTCTAAGATGAGCGCAGGGAGCCACAGAGCCCACAGTGTGATGAGCGCAGGGAGCCACAGGGCCCACGGCGTGATAAGCACAGGGAGCCACAGAACCTGCAGCGTGATGAGCGCAGGGAGTCACAGAGCCCACAGCGTGATGAGCGCAGGGAGCCACAGAGCCCACAGCATGATGAGCGCAGCGAGCCACAGAGCCCACAGCATGATGAGCGCAGGGAGCCACAGAGCTGACAGCATGATGAGCGCAGGGAGCCACAGAGCCCACAGCGTGATGAGCGCAGGGAGCCACAGAGCTGACAGCATGATGAGCACAGGGAGCCACAGAGCCCACAGCGTGATGAGCGCAGGGAGCCACAGAGCCCACAGCATGATGAGCGCAGGGAGCCACAGAACCCGCAGCGTGATGAACGCAGGGAGCAACAGAGCCCACAGCATGATGAGCGCAGCGAGCCACAGCCCACAGCGTGATGAGTGCAGGGAGCCACAGCCCACAGCATGATGAGCGCAGGGAGCAACAGAGCCCACAGCATGATGAGCGCAGCGAGCCACAGCCCACAGCGTGATGAGTGCAGGGAGCCACAGCCCACAGCATGATGAGCGCAGGGAGCCACAGAGCCCACAGCGTGATGAGCGCAGCGAGCCACAGCCCACAGCATGATGAGCGCAGGGAGCAACAGAGCCCACAGCATGATGAGCGCAGCGAGCCACAGCCCACAGCGTGATGAGTGCAGGGAGCCACAGCCCACAGCATGATGAGCTCAGGGAGCAACAGAGCCCACAGCATGATGAGCGCAGGGAGCCACAGAGCCGACGGCATGATGAGCGCAGGGAGCCACAGAGCCCACAGCGTGATGAGCGCAGGGAGCCACAGAGCCCACAGCGTGATGAGCGCAGGGAGCCACAGAACCCGCAGCGTGATGAGCGCAGCGAGCCACAGCCCACAGTGTGATGAGTGCAGGGAGCCACAGAGCCCACAGCGTGATGAGCGCAGGGAGCCACAGAGCCCACAGCATGATGAGCGCAGGGAGCCACAGAACCCGCAGCATGATGAGCGCAGCGAGCCACAGCCCACAGCGTGATGAGTGCAGGGAGCCACAGCCCACAGCATGATGAGCGCAGGGAGCCACAGAGCCCACAGCGTGATGAGCGCAGGGAGCCACAGAGCCCACAGCGTGATGAGCGCAGGGAGCCACAGAGCCCACAGCATGATGAGCGCAGGGAGCCACAGAGCCGACGGCATGATGAGCGCAGGGAGCCACAGAGCCCACAGCGTGATGAGCGCAGGGAGCCACAGAGCCCACAGCATGATGAGCGCAGGGAGCCACAGAGCCGACAGCGTGATGAGCGCAGGGAGCCACAGAGCCCACAGCGTGATGAGCGCAGGGAGCCACAGAGCCCACAGCATGATGAGCGCAGGGAGCCACAGAGCCCACAGCATGATGAGCGCAGGGAGCCACAGCCCACAGTGTGATGAGCGCAGCGAGCCACAGAGCCCACAGCATGATGAGCGCAGGGAGCCACAGAGCCCACAGCGTGATGAGCGCAGGGAGCCACAGAGTCCACAGCGTGATGAGCGCAGGGAGCAATAGAGCCCACAGCGTGATGAGCGCAGGGAGTCACAGAGCCCACAGTGTGATGAGCGCAGCGAGCCACAGAGCCCACAGTGTGATGAGCGCAGGGAGCCACAGAGCCCACAGCGTGATGAGCGCAGCGAGCCACAGAGCCCACAGCATGATGAGCGCAGCGAGCCACAGCCCACAGCGTGATGAGCGCAGGGAGCCACAGAGCCCACAGCGTGATGAGCGCAGCGAGCCACAGCCCACAGCGTGATGAGCGCAGGGAGCCACAGAGCCCACAGCGTGATTAGCGCAGGGAGCCACAGAGCCCACAGTGTGATGAGCGCAGGGAGCCACAGAGCCCACAGCATGATGAGCGCAGGGAGCCACAGAGCCCACAGCATGATGAGTGCAGGGAGCTACGGAGCCCACAGCATGATGAGCGCAGGGAGCCACAGAGCCCACAGCATGCTGAGCGCAGCGAGCCACAGAGCCCACAGCATGATGAGCGCAGCGAGCCACAGCCCACAGTGTGATGAGCGCAGGGAGCCACAGAGCCCACAGCATGATGAGCGCAGGGAGCCACAGAGCCCACAGCATGCTGAGCGCAGCGAGCCACAGAGCCCACAGCATGATGAGCGCAGCGAGCCACAGCCCACAGTGTGATGAGCGCAGGGAGCCACAGAGCCCACAGCGTGATGAGTGCAGGGAGTCACAGAGCCTACAGTGTGATGAGCGCAGCGAGCCACAGAGTCCACAGCGTGATGAGCGCAGGGAGCCACAGAGCCCACAGCATGATGAGCGCAGCGAGCCACAGAGCCCACAGTGTGATGAGCACAGGGAGCCACAGAGTCCACAGCGTGATTAGCGCAGGGAGTCACAGAACCCGCAGCGTGATGAGTGCAGGGAGTCACAGAGCCCACAGCGTGATGAGCGCAGGGAGCCACAGAGCCCACAGTGTGATGAGCGCAGGGAGTCACAGAACCCGCAGCGTGATGAGTGCAGGGAGTCACAGAGCCCACAGCGTGATTAGCGCAGGGAGTCACAGAACCCGCAGCGTGATGAGTGCAGGGAGTCACAGAGCCCACAGTGTGATGAGCGCAGGGAGTCACAGAGCCAACAGCATGATGAGCGCAGGGAGCCACAGAGCCCACAGCATGATGAGCGCAGGGAGCCACAGAGCCCACAGCATGATGAGCGCAGGGAGCCACAGAGCCCACAGCATGCTGAGCGCAGCGAGCCACAGAGCCCACAGCATGATGAGCGCAGCGAGCCACAGCCCACAGTGTGATGAGCGCAGGGAGCCACAGAGCCCACAGCATGATGAGCGCAGGGAGCCACAGAGCCCACAGCGTGATGAGCGCAGGGAGCCACAGAGTCCACAGCGTGATGAGCGCAGGGAGTCACAGAGCCCACAGTGTGATGAGTGCAGGGAGTCACAGAGCCTACAGTGTGATGAGCGCAGCGAGCCACAGAGCCCACAGCATGATGAGCGCAGCGAGCCACAGAGCCCACAGTGTGATGAGCGCAGGGAGCCACAGAGTCCACAGCGTGATTAGCGCAGGGAGTCACAGAACCCGCAGCGTGATGAGTGCAGGGAGTCACAGAGCCTACAGTGAGATGAGCGCAGCGAGCCACAGAGTCCACAGCGTGATTAGCGCAGGGAGTCACAGAACCCGCAGCGTGATGAGTGCAGGGAGTCACAGAGCCTACAGTGTGATGAGCGCAGCGAGCCACAGAGCACAACTGTGCAGAAGCTCTTACAATCTATATATCTGGTGACCCTCATTTAACAAGAAGTTTATGATTCTGGTTCATTCATTCCTCACCTCATCCATTGAGTGGTACTTTGTGTAATCAAAGGAAGACAACGATTTCTGTCGGCTTCTTCCATCATCGACAGGGTTTTCATCTATCAGTTTCTGTACATCATTTATCATCACCCTAGGAATGAGCATAAAGAAATAAAACAGGATGAAAATAAATCCGGTATCATAGAATATCTACTGTATCCTACATGTTATCAGTGTTATTATTATTCGAAACTGGACCTCTCTGAACAGCGGCGCCAATCCACACTAATGCACGCTGCTGAAAGCTGCACTATACTCTGCTGTAGTGGCTGTAATGAGACTCCAGGCTCACAAGTGGCTGTGCCGTGACTGTGTATGGGGGGCACACTGCTTTATGCTGCACTATACTCTGCTGTAGTGGATGTAGTGAGACTCCAGACACACAAGTGGCTGTGCTGTGACTGTGTATGTGGGGCACACTGCTTTAGGTTGCACTATACTCTGCTGTAGTGGCTGTAATGAGACTCCAGGCTCACAAGTGGCTGTGCCGTGACTGTGTATGGGGGGCACACTGCTTTATGCTGCACTATACTATGCTGTAGTGGCTGTAGTGAGACTCCGGACACAGAAGTGGCTGTGCCGTGACTGTGTATGGGGGGCACACTGCTTTATGCTGCACTATACTCTGTTGTAGTGGATGTAGTGAGACTCCGGACACAGAAGTGGCTGTGCCGTGACTGTGTATGGGGGGCACACTGCTTTATGCTGCACTATACTCTGTTGTAGTGGATGTAGTGAGACTCCGGACACACAAGTGGCTGTGCCGTGACTGTGTATGGGGGGCACACTGCTTTATGCTGCACTATACTCTGCTGTAGTGGATGTAGTGAGACTCCGGACACACAAGTGGCTGTGCCGTGACTGTGTATGGGGGGCACACTGCTTTATGCTGCACTATACTCTGCTGTAGTGGCTGTAATGAGACTCCAGACACACAAGTGGCTGTGCTGTGACTGTGTATGGGGGGCACACTGCTTTATGCTGCACTATACTCTGCTGTAGTGGATGTAGTGAGACTCCAGACACACAAGTGGCTGTGCTGTGACTGTGTATGTGGGGCACACTGCTGTATGATGCACTTTACTCTGCTGTAGTGGATGTAGTGAGACTCCGGACACACAAGTGGCTGTGCCGTGACTGTGTATAGGGGAGCACACTGCTTTATGCTGCACTATACTCTGCTGTAGTGGATGTAGTGAGACTCCAGACACACAAGTGGCTGTGCTGTGACTGTGTATGTGGGGCACACTGCTGTATGATGCACTTTACTCTGCTGTAGTGGATGTAGTGAGACTCCGGACACACAAGTGGCTGTGCTGTGAGTATGTATAGGGGGCACGCTGCTGAATGCTGCACTGTGCGCTACTGTAGTGGCTGTAATCAGACTCCGGACACACAAGTGGCTGTGCTGTGACTATGTATAGGGGGCACGCTGCTGAATGCTGCACTGTGTTCTGCTGTAGTGGCTGTAATGAGACTCCATACTTACAAGTGGCTGTGCTGTGACTGTGTATAGGGGGCACACTGCTGTATGATGCACTTTACTCTGCTGTAGTGGATGTAGTGAGACTCCGGACACACAAGTGGCTGTGCTGTGAGTATGTATAGGGGGCACGCTGCTGAATGCTGCACTGTGTTCTGCTGTAGTGGCTGTAATGAGACTCCATACTTACAAGTGGCTGTGCTGTGACTGTGTATAGGGGGCACACTGCTGAAAGCTCTGCTGTAGTAGCTGTATTGAGACTCCAGACTCACAAGTGGCTGTGCTATGACTGTGTATAGGGGCACGCTGCTGAAAGCTGTGCTATACTCTGCTGTTGTACCTGTAATGAGACTTGGGATGCACAAGTAGCTGTGCTGTGACTGTGTATAGGGGGCTTGCTGCTGTATGCTGCACTATACCCTGCTGTAGTGGATGTAATGAGACTCCGGACACACAAGTGGCTGTGTTGTGACTGTGTATACGGGAACACGCTGCTGAAAGCTGCACTATACTCTGCTGTAGTAGCTGTAATGAGATTCCAGACTCACAATTGGCTGTGCTGTGACTGCGTATAGGGGGCATGCTGCTGAAAGCTGCACTATTCTCTGTTGTTATTGATGTAATGAGACTCCGGACACACAAGTGACTGTGTATAGGGGAGCACACTGCTGAAAGCAGCACTATACTCTGCTGTAGTGGCTGTAATGAGACTCCGGACTCACAAGTGGCTGTGCTGTGACTGTGTATAGGGGAGCACACTGCTGAAAGCTGCACTTTACTCTGCTGTAGTGGCTGTAATGAGACTATGGACTCACAAGTGGCTGTGCTGTGACTGTGTATAGGGGAGCACACTGCTGAAAGCTGCACTATACTCTGCTGTAGTGGCTGTAATGAGACTCTGGATGCACAAGTGGCTGTGCTGTGACTGTGTATAGGGGAGCACACTGCTGAAAGCTGCACTATACTCTGCTGTAGTGGCTGTAATGAGACTCTGGATGCACAAGCGGCTGTGCTGTGACTGTGTATAGGGGAGCACACTGCTGAAAGCTGCACTTTACTCTGCTGTAGTGGCTGTAATGAGACTCCGGACTCACAAGTGGCTGTGCTGTGACTGTGTATAGGGGAGCACACTGCTGAAAGCTGCACTATACTCTGCTGTAGTGGCTGTAATGAGACTATGGATGCACAAGCGGCTGTGCTGTGACCGCATACAGTATAGTGGGCACCCTGCTGAAAGCTGCGCTATGAACTGCTGTAGTGGCTGTAATGAGACTCCAGACTCACAAGCAGTGGCAGATTTAGGGGGGCGAACAGGTACAGCCTTGCCCACTTAGGATTGTTGATGCTGCAGCTCTGCAGCCCAATTGCAAAAGCCCCTTTCCGCATACACTCTGTATCAGATCCAAAGAGTGGATGATACAGCAATACAGTATGTAACAGAAAAGCTGCACTAAAGCATCCACAAGGTCACACAGTGACATCAGATTAGTCAGACCCTTTATGCTCAGTGCTCGGTATAGTGTAGAGTTAGATGGTTTCTGTATGGTAAACTGTTCCGTCATCTAACGTATTGGGCAGCAGCACATGCTGCTCCATAAACTTACTTTACTAGAATATCTTTTTGAAGAAAGTTTTGTTTCAATTTTGGCAAATGGGATGAAGGCACCTGTACATGCACCTCTCTGCCCGGGGTGACGTCCTCTACATCGCTTGGCTCCCATAGATCCAGCTGCAATGTAAAATAATGTCATGTACAGTATTACTAATGGGGAAACATTGCAGCAAATACATCATGCTATACATCGTGCTATACATTGTGCTATACACCGTGCTATACACCGTGCTATACATCGTGCTATACATCATGCTATAGATCGTGCTATACATCGTGCATACATCATGCTATAAATCGTGCTATACATCATGCTATACATCGTGCTATACATCATGCTATACAGCGTGTTGTACATCGTGCTATACATCGTGCTATATGGAAATGTATTATAGTATTAGTTACCAGACCATCATAAAGAAGGAACAACATAACAGTAATGTAAGCATCAGCAGCTGTGGGTGCCCAAATGGAGACACAATTGAATTGCTCGTTGGGCACCATCTAGTGGCCCCTGGGATGCAAAAAAACTTGTATCCCCCCCATAGAGGTGAGGAGCAGCATTAGCCTTTTATTATATAGGATAGTGGTGCACTGAAAAATTTTGCTGTTTTCTGGAACACTTCATACAGCTGGGGTGTGAAGTATGCAGACCGGAGGTAGCACAATTGAACAAATTTATGCCCAGCTGGCTCCTCTCCCTTCACGCCCCATTATCCCTCAGTTTGAAAAATTTTACGATAGAAGAGGGAACATTGAAAACAAAGGCCCTATGGAGAGTAACCAACTGTAGCTACAAGCCAAACAGCAACCAAGAACCATTAATAGAATAAGTCAAACTGCTTGAACTAAATTTAACAAGAACATTGCAGATTGACAGCACCGAGGTCGGCGTCCAGTGTCCCTGAGTGGATTCAGAGAAATGGATTTATCGGTAAGTACCAAAATCCTCTTTTCTCTTTCATCCACTAGGGGACACTGGAAGACATCAGGCAGCTGGGGACTTCCCAAAGATACTCCCATGGGCGGGAGTGCTGTCCGAAGCCTGAAGAACCAAATTTCCAAACCTGGCATCCCTGGATGCAAACGTATCAAACTTGTAGAATCAAGTGAACGTGTGTGCTGATGACCACGTTGCCGCTTTGCCGCTTATCACAAGAGATATAAGCTTGTTTGATGGTAAATCGTATCCATCTGGCTAGAGTCTGTTTAGAAGCCGGCCAACCCTTCTTGGGCCCATCATACAGAACAAACAAAGAGTCAAACTTTCTAATAGAGTTCGTAGCCTGTACGTAAATCCTTAAAGCTCTGACCACATCCAAAGACAAGTCCCCCACCGCAAATCCCTTTAAGGAGGTAACCACATTGGGCTGGTTAATGTGGAAACCCAAAACCAGCTTAGGCAGAAACTCCGCTTTTGTACAGAGCTCCGCTCTGTCCTCATGAAAAATGAGGAAGGGACTTTGCACGACAGAACTCCCAACTCTGAGATCCTTCTTGCTGAAGCCAAAGCTAAGAGCAGGGTAACTTTCCGGGATATATACTGTATTTAAGATCAGCTTTTCCAAAGGCTCGAAAACTTCAGATTTAAAAAATTTGAGCACCAAATTTAGATTCCATGGGGCCCTGGGAGAACGAAAAGGTGGCTGTATCCTCTGCACACCTTGTAAAAATGTCTGGACCTTCTGTAAGGATGCCAGACGTTGTTGAAACAGAATAGAGAGGGCCGAGACTTGTACCTTCAAGGATCCCAACCTCAAACCTCCATCTAACCCATTTTGGTGAAACCGCAAAAGTCTCGAGGCGCAACTCCCTGGAATTCCACCCTTTAGACTGACACCAGTCCATCTACTTCTTCCATATTCAATAGTAATGTGCCGCAGTGACTGGCTTCCTTGCAGCTAATATTGAGGGGGTAGCCGATTTCGGAATACCCTTGTCTCTTAGTATCCTGGTCTCAAGAACCACGCCGCTCCAGGTTTGGGTGAAGGAATGGGCCTTGTGACAAGAGGTCCTCTTTCTGAGGCAACCTCCAAGGATCTTCCGCCAGGAGTCCCCTCAGGTATGAATACCAACTCCTGTGTGTGAGGCCAGTCTGGTGCTATTAAAATTACCCACACTGTTTCCTTTTTCACCTTCTTTAACACTCTTGGTAAAAGGGGGAACGGCGGAAAGATGTACACCTGGTCGTATGACCATGGAATCGTCAGCGCATCCACCGCTTCTGCTGCTGGATCCCGCGTCCGGGCCATATACCTTGGTAACTGATGGTTGTTTCGAGAAGCCATTAGGTCTATTTTTGGTAGACCCCACCAACGTACTACTGTCTCGAAAACCTGTGGGTATAGACACCACTCCCCTGGATGCATATCTTGGCGACTTAGATAGTCTGCTTCCCAATTTTCCACTCCTGGAATGAAGCCTGCTAACAGGATTATGTTGCGCTTCTCTGTTCAAGACAGGATCCTTGTGGCCTACCTTAACGCTATGCGTCTTTTTGTTCCTCCCTGACGGTTTATGTATGCCGCTGCTGTCACATTGTCTGACTATACTCTGACGTGTTGAGCCCTTACCCTTACGTATTGAGCTGTCTTTCGCCAGAAGAAGTGTATTGTAAATGGCTCTTAGTTCCAAAATATCAATTGGAAGACTGCTCTCCTGAGGTGACCATCTTCCCTGAAATTGATGGTTTTCCAGTACAGCTCCCCATCCTCTGAGAGTGGCATCTGTTGTCAGATTCTTCCAATCCCAGATTCCAAATCTCTTTACCAATGCTAGTTTATTGTGGACCAACCACCAAATTAACTAGGTCCTGGCTTGGGGAGACAAGTGAATCCTTTGGTGGAGAAGCCAATGCCAGCCTGCCCATTGAGCAATCAGATTCATCTGAAAAGGTCTTGAGGGAAGCCTGCCGTACTGGATCGCTTCGTAAGATGCCATCTTTCAAAGAAGCTTTTCACCGAGATGCAGAGAGACTTTCTGGCTCTGTAGAATCTGACGTACCATTTTCCTTATGTCTCGAATCTTATCTTCTTGACTCGTGTCTTCTGGGAGAAACACTTTCAGATATATAGTATCTAAAATGATACCCAGTAATTGAATCCTCTGCGATGGTTGCAGATTGGATTTCTTGTAATTTATGATCTAGCCATGTCGAATCAGAAACTGGGCCTGAGAGGGAGCCTTGATCAGAAGGTCTTCCAGATACAGGATTATCGTTACGTTTAGCATACCGATCGTCGGGATCCCGGTGGTCCCAATACAGAAGTTAGGATCCCGAACCATACCGGCAAGGCAGGTAATTACCCCTGTGGCAAAGCTTGTCAGCCATCCCCACAGTGTGACAAGTGCAGGAAGCCCACAAGGGGCTTAGTTGCGCTCGCCCCACCCCCCTCCCCTGGTGGCATTCCACCAATGTCAGTATACTGACATTCGGCATCCCGTGCAGCAGAAATCATATCGAACTGCAGTGTGTGTGTGTATGTATAATATGTACAGTATATATATATATATATATATATATATATACAGTGTGTGTGTGTGCGCATATATATATATATATATATACTAGAGGTGGGTTTCCAAATGCAATCCACAGCTTCCCACCCTGTGTAACATTGGAGTCTGGGGGGGGGGGGTAGAAGAACCCAGTAATGACCCTGGACATTAATATAAACATTGGTCTTTTTATACACCGGAAACTGTACATCATTTACATTTTAAACTATAGATGGTATCTAGTATAGGTTGTATAAAATAAGTGGTCAGCAAAATGTTAACCATCCCATAATAAATAAATACACAAACATAGCATAGAACCAGTAGAGACAGAACTGCACTTTCTAAGCTAACAACAGTTTTTTAAATAAATGCATTTGTAACATACATATACAGTGATAGCCCATACACACACACACACACACACACACACACACACACACACACACACACACACACACACACACACACACACACCACACACCACACACACACACACACACACACACACATATATTAGAGTAGGGAAGGCCATCGGTGGGGTGTCCATCAATGGTTGCCATTGATGATACCATCGACAATCACCACCGATGGTACACAAACCATCAATGGTGAACCATAGATGGTTGCACCACTCGATGGCCACCACTGAAAGGTGTTGGCTGGTCCGGGGACCAATAAAAAATGGGGGTGGGGCTTAGTGGGTGTCGGGGGCAGAGCTATGCTCCATGTCCTGGCACCTTGCAAATAAATAAAAAAAATTGTTTATGCTGTGCCATCGATGTAGGGAAACCATCTGGTTCTCTCCCATCGATGGCAAAAGCATTCGACATCGGCCATAAACCATCAATGATTAGGAATCATTGATGGTCGATGGCCATCCCCATATTAGAGATGAGCAGGTTCGGATTTACGTGGATCTCAATACGGCATCTTACTGACTCTTGGATGTCACGTGTTTTGGTTAGCCAATAAGAAACATACGGATAAATCTGAATTGACGTTAATTCTGGTGTTAAGAACCGAGTAAATCCAAACCCGCCCATCTCTAATATATACTATATATATATATATATATATATATATATATATATATATATATAAATATATATTGATATGGATAAGTGAATACAAAATGGAAGCTGAATGTCAGTTTGTCTATTGCTTAAAAGAAACTGTTGTTTTAAATGTGATTTTTATATGTTTGCAGAAACTTTGATTTTTAGTCAAAACAAGAAGTTAAGGCCAGCTGCGCAGTGTATCATAAGACTGCGGTTAGCTAGTGTTTTGCAAAATAAGGAATTGTATTTTGCAGAATAAAGATAATTGAAAGTAGGTGAAAGGTAAAATGTATTTTGATATTAAACAGTCATAATCACAAATTGTTAAGCTAATTAATTGGAAATCCCCCATAAGGGGGGTATATGAATTAATAATATATTCTGATGAATGAATTGTGATTGGTTTATGTATATGATTGGTCTGCAAATTTTATTGGATCATGTAACGCTGTAATGACAAGTATATAAGATGAATTCAACGTGTCAATGTTTGGTTCATGATATTCTTTTATCGTGGGCTCTGTGAATTTCACATGCAATAAATCTACCAAAGAGACTTCATTGTTCTTCAATTATTTTGAACGGCTATGTCATTCTGGAGGTTCCCGTACCGAGATCATTCCAACTTTGACACACGAAGAAGGAAGGTAGACTGGTGCCGGGGTACCTGGATCAACCGTGGCCACAGGTAAGAGCTGTTATCTTACTTCTGCTCCATGTGTCCCTGCCTCGGTCCGTTGCCTTTGTGTGTTATTGTTGGTTTGTAACTCTTTGAAGTCTTTTTGGAGATTGTGAGTATGGACCTAAATTAAATTTATCTGCATTTTATTACCAGTTACAGTGATGTGTATAAAGTTTTAGGATTAAAATTTCTGTTATCATAGCTACAGATCACAATGGGAACTTTTGTCTGCCATATCTTGCTAAGTTCAGAGTGAAGTCTGAGAGTGATTGTAAGTGTGATTGGCCGAGGCTTCACGCCGGCAGAGTCTGGACAGGGCCCAGGTAGAAGAGAGGCTCCGGTTAAACTCTCCTATGCTGGATAGTATCAGGGATACTCACCCACTGTGAAAAGCACCTTGTACACAAAAAGGCCAAGCTTAGCAGAGTGTGGAACACGTGTGCCTGTTCAGAGCCGTGGCACCTGACGAGGTGGTGAGGTTTCCTAAGTGGAGTAATATCTCTATAAACAAGAGGAGCGTCCCTGTTTACCACTGTATTGGACATTGAAGCTGGACTTTAAAATAAAGATTAGCCATTACAATGGGTCAAGAGATGTCCACACCGAAGGGCTCTTCTATGTTACAGATCCCGCACGGCAGTCCAGCAAGTGTGATGTATCAGAGATATGGAAGTGTGGCTGTGAAATTTCTCAGGAAATGGCATACAAAACAACCTGAAATACCTGTGACAGGAACCTTTGATATGCAGAAATGGACAGACTTAAGGGGTAAAATAAGAAAAAGGGAGGAGTGGAAAGCTTACACACTATGGCTGGAGGCATCCAATGTAACCCCGCCACCAGCCTATGTTGCACAAATGTCCTGTCATGTAGATAATGGAGGAACGTTACAATTACAACCCAGACATGCTTCCTCACGGGTAGTGCAGGCAATGCCAGTAAAGACACTAGAACAAGAAAGCCCAGACCCACTAGAACACATACTCCCAGCAATGATGGCACTGGCTGATGCCCCAAGTGCCCCTCCAGTACAGGAGAACAAAAAGGTAATAAGGGCTCTAGCAAACCCCAAGACTGGGAAGCATGACACTTACTTGGTGGGGGAAGATGGGATTTGGGTAGCGCAGATGGATTTGTTTGATGGGGATGGCGACTCTGCTGGAATTTACATTTATGACCCCCTCCATCAGACATACAAAGCTCAGTATAATAACATGAATGGTGAAACTGTCACACACACTTTATGCACGAACAAACAGGGGAATTTAGTTCCCTATGAAGATAAATTACCAGTGATGGGAGCACATTTTGCAGACATACACCCATCGAACATTGTGGCTTTTGGCACTCGTAGCACATCCACCCAGGGCAAACCACTTGCAACAATGCCTCTGAGAGTGGTTAACTACAGATAGGGGTGCACTGTGGTCCATACATGTTCCTTGGGCAAAGGCTGAATTACACCAAATTTGCACAGAATTAGCAGATTATAGATCAAAGCCAGCAGAAGTCAAAGCCAAACTCCAGCGCTTGTACAAAGTACATCAACTAACACATAGTGACATGGCACAATTATTTACTGCTTTGCTCACAACTGAAGAATACAAGAAGATCGCAACGGACCTAGGGTGGGATAGAGAGGGGTTTAAGCCTCCCGTAGACATTGCTAGAGGAGAGCTGGACCAAGAGTGGAAACATTTAATGACAGCTTTTACAGAGCAGTTTCCTTGCCAGCCCAATTGGGGAAAAATTATGATGATTAAACAAGGTCCTACAGAAACAGTTAGAGATTATTGGGGCAGATTTAAAACTGAGGTCCAAAATTATGGAGGCATTGAAGATATATTTTAGGAGGATGTGCTTCAGCCCATGTTATCTGGAGCTTTCGTGGAAGGTCTTAAGCCTCAGGTAAAAACCCGCTTGACCATCAATGATCCTCTATGGCGCAAAAAGGGTCCAGAAGATCTGGTCACTCTTGCAATATACCTTGAGGACAATTTGGTGGTCAAGAAATTGAACACAGAATCCAAGCTCATGAACCTACAGGTCAAAGCTGCACAAGCCACCTGTGACCTAGCTAACAGACCAATAGATTATAGCATGGGTACCAGGCGATCATCAGACAGATCGCAACTTACTTGTTATAATTGCCAGAGGAAAGGACACTTTGCAAGGTACTGCAGACGCCCTAAGAAACCAAGGCAGTCCCAGGCAAAGAAGGGCACCACGGAAAGTGATGAGGATTTACAATGACAGGATACTGCAGCTCCCGTGAAGACCATGACTGTAATATCTTGTAACTCTCAAGAACCTACTATTGATTTAAAAATTGGAGATTCTAAACATTCCTTCCTGATTGACACGGGTGCTGCACGATCCCTGATAGCGGACAAGGTCACTTTACCTACCACAAACAAAGTTGTACATGCAGTAGGGGTGGCAAACAAAGTAATTCCCTTAAGGGAGACACAAGATGTAAAAGTAACACTTGGACCCTTAACAAGTGACCACTCCTTTTTGTTAGCAGCTGATGCCCCCACAAATGTATTGGGGAGGGATTTACTATGTAAATTGGGATGCACAGTATTTTGCACTCCAGATGGGGTATACCTACAGGTACCAGATTCCAACAAGGACTTGGTCACCGATGCACTGCTCAGTGACCCTCCTTCTACAGAAAGGGTGGAACTGAATACCTTGGGTGTACTCCCCCCTGAAGTGTCTGAAATGTTATCAACAATTCCAGACCAGCTGTGGACCACGGGCTCCAATAATGTGGGGAAAATCCTAAATGCCCCACCAATAAGAGTCAAGCTCAAAGCAGGAGCAGTAATTCCCAGTAGACCCCAATATCCCTTAAAACCAGACGCTGAACAGGGGGTGTTCCCAGTAATCCAAGAACTACTACAACAGGGGGTGTTGGTTAAAACCCAGAGCCAGGCCAATGCGCTCATCTTCCCTGTGACAAAGAGTAATGGGCGTGGTTATCGCTTAGTTCAGGACCTGAGGGCAATTAATGCAATCGTTGAACCCTTGCACTCAGTGGTACCAAACCCAGCTACCATATTGATTGCGATCCCCGCAGACAGTACTTATTTTTCAG
This sequence comes from Pseudophryne corroboree, assembly GCF_028390025.1. NCBI lineage: Eukaryota > Metazoa > Chordata > Amphibia > Anura > Myobatrachidae > Pseudophryne > Pseudophryne corroboree. The sequence goes on from NC_086450.1 coordinate 18,401,780, forward strand.
TGGTTGATCTGTGTTCAGCATTTTTCTCCATACCAATACATCCAGACAGTCAGTACCTTTTTGCATTTACCTATAGGGGTAACCAGTACACCTGGACAAGGATGGTCCAGGGGTATCTTAATAGTCAGACAATTTTTAGCCAGTACCTTGCTGAAAATCTTCAAAAACTCATCCTACCAGGTGGATCTACATTAATTCAGTATGTAGACGATTTGTTACTTTGTTCCCCAGATTTTGAAACATCAATTAAAGACACAGCTGAGCTCTTAAGGTTCCTTGCAACAAATGGACACAAGGTGTCCAAAGACAAATAGCAACTATGTCAAACAAAGGTGTCATATATAGGCCACTGTCTTTCTGAAGGCCTCAGACACCTATCCCCAGATAGGATTGCAGCCATCCAAAACATAAGGCTGCCCATCAACAAAAGGAAGCTAAGGGGTTTCCTAGGAATGGTGGGTTACTGTAGAAACTTGGTACCTAACTACTCACAGCTAACTGCACCCTTGTATGAGCTGACCAAGGCTTCTGTACCAGAGCCCCTCATACATACAGAACAAACAACTATGTAATTTCAACAACTTAAAGATGACCTGACAGCGGCCCCTGCTCTGGGGCTGCCCAACTATAAACAAGTATTTTCTCTCTTTTGTCATGAACACCTAGGCCATGCCACAGGTGTCCTTACACAGTTTCATGGGGAAAAGCAAAGACCTGTTGCTTATTACAGTGCCCAATTAGACCCAGTAGCACATGGCCTACCTGTTTGCCTGCGAGCCATATCAGCAGCTGCATTGCTGGTAGACAAGTCAGCAGACATTGTATTGGGCTGTGATCTAAAAGTTTATGTTCCCCATGCCGTAGCAGCCCTGCTTACCTGCCAAAAGGCAAGACATGTCACTGCAGCACGCCTGACAAAGTGGGAACTGGCCCTCATTATGCCCACAAACATCACCCTCATTAAGTGCAATATTTTAAACCCTGCAACACTTTTACCGGTAAATGAAACTGATGAGTTTCAGAGAGAGGAATGGGGAGTCGTAGAACAACATGTCCCACATGATTGCTTAAAATATGTTGATGAACAATCCACCCCTAGGGTGGACCTGGAGGAAACACCACTCCAGAATCCTGATCTGGTTTACTATGTTGATGCTAGCTGCCACAGACAAACAGAAACGGGTGCTACTCAATCAGGATATACTGTGGTGGATGATACACAAACTGTTTCCTCCCCACTTCCACACCACACTCAGCCCATTTGACAGAGCTCAAAGCTTTAACTAAAGCATGTCAACTAGCTGAAGGAAAGACTGTAAATATATATACAGACAGCAGGTACGCGTTTGGTGTTACACACGATTTTGGTGAACTGTGGAAACACAGAGACTTCCTAACAGCAACAGGCAATCCAATTGCACATGCGGAGGCAGTAAAAGAATTACTAGATGCTATACAACTGCCCTCACAAATAGCAGTTATTAAATGTCAAGCTCACATGACTGGCCATGATGAAGTTACAAAAAGGAACAGAAGGGCAGATGCTGCAGCAAAAGTGGCAGCCCAACAAAAGGTTACAGTTGAAAATGTTTGTATGGTAACTGATGTATGTATACCAAGTGAGCAAACAATTGATATGCAAAAAGTTTGTGATTTACAGGAAAAGACCAAGTGGGAAAGTGCAAAGTGTACCCAAGACAACAAAGGCCTGTGGCACAGCTCTGAAGGTAAGCCTGTTGCCCCTAAATCACTCTTGCAAGCATTGGCACAGATGTCCCATGGACTGACCCATGCAGGTAAGACAGCCATGATAAGTCTAATCAAGACTTATTGGTATGCACCTGGCTTTGCGCCAGTGGCAACCAAGTACTGTGCTTCTTGCATCACCTGCTTGCAGAAGAATGCTGGAAGAGCAGTTAAAACAATGCCTTCACACATTCCCCAAACAACTGGTCCTTTCCAAATCCTACAAATTGATTACATTCAGCTTCCAAAGGTTAGGATGCTCCAGTATGTTTTGGTTTGTGTCGACACATTTAGCGGTTGGGTAGAGGGTTATGCTGTGGCCAGTGCAACAGCAGCAATCACAGCAAACAAATTGGTACAAGAATTTGTATGTAGGTACGGCATACCATATGTGATATCATCAGACCAAGGTACACACTTTAGTCAAATCATCATGCATAGGAGACCACAAATAGGTTGAACTCGATGGACAATTGTCTTTTTTCAACCTCAGATACTATGTTACTATGTTACTATGTTACTATGTAGTGTTCAAAAAGATGTGCCAGCTTCTTGGCATTAAACAACAGCTACACACCACATACCATCCGCAATCTAGCGGCAAAGTGGAACACTATAACGGGACCATTAAAAATAAGCTGCCCAAAATATGTAAAGAAACCAGCTTGCAGTTGCCAGAAGCTTTGCCATTAGTGTTGCACTCGATCAGAACAACACCAAGGGGGGAGTTGAACATTTCTCCGTATGAAATACTGTTTGGAAAATTGCCCAATGTTGCTATTGCACCCGCATATGAACTCAGTAAAACAAATGATTTAACTGTGAACTATCTTATTTCATTAAGCAACCAGCTAAAGAAGATTCAAGATACTGTGACCAGCACACAACCAATCCCTGTGGAAGGTGCTTGTCATAATCTACAACTTGGTGATGAGGTGATGGTCAGAAATTTCCTGAGATCGGGCTCGCTGACAGACCGGTGGGAAGGACCTTACCAAGTCTTGTGGACAACCCCAACTGCTGTTAAGATAAAGGAGAAGACGTTGTGGATCCACTCCACCCACTGCAGAAAAGTCACGCCTCCTGAAACAGCACATGTGGAAGATATTCTCCAAGACTCCTCTGCACTTCACCAGTAAAACCAGCAGGTGAGTGGTTCTGGCATAATAATCCCTTAAGCCACTTGCCAACGCAGTATCTCTGTGGAGGGTACATAACTCCTAGAAGAGTACTGTGAAGATCAAGGACAACAGAGACAATGCTAAACAGGATGATGCTGATAGTCCAAAGGCCAGACCGTGGACTATGGGGGTGCATTCTCTCATGGGCATGTCTGATTACAATCATACTCATTGTGCTTGAGTGTTGTATATACATTCCAGGGTCTGTTAACAATGTGACCAGTTAAACAGGTAATGTAACACTTTACAATGAAGCGTTATTCAAGACACGTGTGTGTAGGGCCTTACAAAAGAATAATTATGGAGGAGAATTTACAGGTAATTCCATGATAGCAATGCACAGTAAAATTGCAAAGGCTCTCAACACAAGCAAATGTTGGATTTGTACTCACCTACCCATCAGTGTAGATGCAGGTATACCCCTCCTGGCTCATTACATAAGCACAGCAGACATGATAGACAGAGATTGGTCCTGCCATAAGCGAAAGAATGGTAGTCGCATTTGTGCCAATAAGACACCTAAAGTACAAAATATAGTAAACTTCACATATTTGAATGTTTCAAACAGAGGTCTGCTGCATTCACCTGCTCTACAAGTAACCGCAGCCACAGGGAGGCCTGAATTTTGTTTAAGTGTCAATTCAAAGCCAGGCAAGTACAAGTTAAAAAGGAAGAACATTACAGTCAGGGCCAAAAGACAAAACTTGGGATATACTAACTGTACTGGAGCCACAATTGTAGTTCAAAGGTCAAATAAGTGTACACTGACAAACCTCAAACACTGTTGGCACTCAATAGATACAGATGGAGTACTAACACCTAATGACACCCTAGACCAGTTACTGCATGATGGGTGTACTCTTGATAACAGCACGTGTAATGATGTCAATGGCAATAACACCGGGTATTTTATGATATACATAGGACTCATTTACACAAAAATATTTGGAATGCCTCTGCCTAAGGCAGGGATGTCCAAACTCTTTGCAAAGAGGGCCAGTTTCGGTGAGGTAAAAATGTGTGGGGGTCGACCATTCCGCCTGAAATTCTTTGAACCATTAATCACCTCAGAAGACTAACAAATAACTTGTCTTACCTGCTCTAATGTGAAGGGTGATACTGAGATCTCGACTGCAGTAAATAGCATTTTTTATATCACAGTAGGAAAGTAGAGCAGTGCTGCCAGATACACAAATTCCCATAGTGCTGCCAGATGCACAAATGCCCCCAGTGCTGCCAGATGCACAAATGCCCCCAGTGCTGCCAGATGCACAAATGCCCATAGTGCCGTCAGATACACAAATGCCCCCAGTGCTGCCAGATAAACAAATGCCCCCAGTGCTGCCAGATACACAAATGCCCCCAGTGCTGTCAGATACACATTATATACCCCCACAGTGCTGTCAGATACATAAATGCCCCCCAGTGCTGTCAGATACACAAATGCCCCCCACAGTGCTGCCAGATGCACAAATGCCCCCAGTGCTGCCAGATGCACAAATGCCCCCAGTACTGACAGATGCACAAATGCCCCCAGTGCTGTCAGATACACATTATATACCCCCACAGTGCTGTCAGATACATATATGCCCCCCAGTGCTGTCAGATACACAAATGCCCCCCCCCCCCCAGTGCTGCCAGATGCACAAATGCCCCCAGTGCTGCCAGATGCACAAATGCCCCCAGTACTGACAGATGCACAAATGCCCCCAGTGCTATCAGATACACATTATATACCCCCACAGTGCTGTCAGATGCACAAATGCCCCCAGTGCTGCCAGATGCACAAATGCCCCCAGTGCTGCCAGATGCACAAATGCCCCCAGTGCTGCCAGATGCACAAATGCCCCCAGTGCTGCCAGATGCACAAATGCCCCCAGTACTGACAGATGCACAAATGCCCCCAGTGCTGTCAGATACACATTATATACCCCCACAGTGCTGTCAGATGCACAAATGCCCCCAGTGCTGCCAGATGCACAAATGCCCCCAGTGCTGCCAGATGCACAAATGCCCCCAGTGCTGCCAGATGCACAAATGCCCCCAGTGCTGCCAGATGCACAGTAACCATCTCTGGCTGCCAGCACAAGTAATACTAGCTTTGGACAAGTGACGTCCCTCTGGATATAGTACACAGGGAACGGATGGGCCACAGCTGGACACTGACACTTACATGAAACCGGCGCTGCCGGTCACCAGAAGCCGCTTGCAGAAACAAGAGCCGTGAGCCCGGGACAGAGGACACTTACCAGATCTCCTCACTCAACCGCGCTGTCCTCCCGCCGATCTCACTCAGCCGCGCTGTCCTCCCGCTGATCTCACTCAGCCGCGCTGTCCTCCCGACGATCTCACGGACACAGGCGGCTGCGGTGAGTATGAAGTGGCCAATCGAGCACGTCTTCCTGTCCACCAGCGGCCAATGGCACAGTAGCGGGCGCCGAGATCCTCCCCTGATTGGCGCTGCCCTGCCCACGTCCCGCCCTCAGGACGCACTAGACGCCATTTTAGGAACTGGCAAATTATGAATGGAGTTTATTTCACAAACTCAGCCAGTGGGTTGCGGGCCGGGTAAAATGTGTGCACGGCCCGCGTTTGGCCCGCGGACCGGACTTTGGACATGGCTGGCCTAAGGGTATGTATTGGGTTTGTGGCAAATGGGCATATTCATGGATTCCTTTAGGTGCCAAAGGACAATGTATGCTCTCCTATGTAGTCCCCCTAGTGAGAGCCACTACTAAGCTGGATCAATACCCAAGAAATATCCCTGTAGAACATGATTTAGTGTCAAGTGACTTTACATATTTGAGACATCATAGCAAAAGAGAAGTGAAGAAAGGGGATGTATCTTTCAGATTTTCTGATGGTGAACGTACGGCTGGAACTTTGTTTCCTCTGTCCACTATCTATTTTGTGGAAAAAGCTGTGTCCCAAACCTTAACGGTACTAGATCAGATGGTAGGGGAATTGGTAGTTTCAATCAATCAGACAGTGGAAGAGCTGGCTCAAGTAAGAAAAGTGGCTTTACAAAATAGGATGGCACTGGATCAGCTGTTGACAGCAGAAGGGGGCATGTGTGCAGTGGTAGGACAAGAATGTTGTACTTATATTGAAGATCACAGAGCTGAAATAAGTGCTCATCTGAGCAAGGTGGGAGAGTTGCAACAGGACATGAGAAGGTTAGGTGCTAGTGAAGGTTGGGATCCACTTGGATGGCTAGAAGGAAGTATTGCAAAGCTTTTCTCTGGAATATTGCAGTACATTGTGTTTGCTGCCCTGATTGTAGGAATCATATATCTTACCATCAAGTGTGGACCAGTAGTCTGTGTACAATGTGGTAAAGGATTTAAAAGGTTGAAAGTGCACCATGAAATGACCATTGTGGTGGTAGATGATGAGGTTCCACTAGAACAGGTGACTCAGGGAACTAGTCAGGGGCAGCAGGAAAGACAGGTGGTATATGCTAACATGAGCAAGTCTTATGAAAGTTTACAACTCCAGGAAGCTGAGCTCATTTACCAGGCTTTAGAGGAGGATCAGGCAGGTAGGGAAAGTACACAGCTTGTTAATTTTACTTATGGACCGGATAACAGGGTAGAAATTAATCAGGATGAGTATGTTAGACATGAAATACAAGCGAGTTTCGCTTAACTGTGTCAAAACCCTCTTAGCCAACACCGGAAGGTTCCTATAAAAAGAACAGGGATTCCCGTCCGGGGCGGTGAGCATTGGCGCCAGGCCCATCCCTGTGAACCCACCTTTTGCCTATGTTGCGTGTCTACCTAACCCTCATTAGAAATTGTGAAACTGAACCTTCTGATGTATGTATTAGAATGCCAAGTATGTTGGCAGAGAGAGGAATGATATGGATAAGTGAATACAAAATGGAAGCTGGATGTCAGTTTGTCTATTGCTTAAAAGAAACTGTTGTTTTAAATGTGATTTTTATATGTTTGCAGAAACTTTGATTTTTAGTCAAAACAAGAAGTTAAGGCCAGCTGCGCAGTGTATCATAAGACTGCGGTTAGCTAGTGTTTTGAAAAATAAGGAATTGTATTTTGCAGAATAAAGATAATTGAAAGTAGGTGAAAGGTAAAATGTATTTTCATATTAAACAGTCATAATCACAAGATGTTGAGCTAATTAATTGGAAATCCCCCATAAGGGGAGTATATGAATTAATAATATATTCTGATGAATGAATTGTGATTGGTTTATGTATATGATTGGTCTGCAAATTTGATTGGATCATGTAACGCTGTAATGACAAGTATATAAGATGAAATCAACGTGTCAATGTTCGGTTCATGATATTCTTTTATTGTGGGCTCTGTGAATTTCACATGCAATAAATCTACCAAAGAGACTTCATTGTTCTTCAATTATTTTGAACGGCTATGTCATTCATATATATAGTACAACCAATGATCCAATGATTGTGTGATTGAGTCTACAGACCCCGCACACAGTATTACAGCAGCTGAAGGATGTTCAAGGTGGGTGTATTAGTCCTTTCAGGGATTTTGTTATTTTTAAACACAATTAGCGGGATGCAGTCAATTTACCTACAATCAAAATCCTGATGGTCAATATACCAACAACCATTGATCGACGGTCCCAATACTGACAAAGTTAAAATACCGACATGATCAAAATACCTACATTAAAAATGTCGACACGGTCAAACTACAAATATTTAAAATGTCGACAGGTCAAAAAAATCATTGAGTTTTTCATGATTTTTTCATTGAAACCGACTTGCTCTTACTTTACCATCCTAGTGGACGTGGAGGGGGAATATAATAAAGTGCCCGAAGCATGCGAGGGGACGCGGTATACTTATACGGTGTCCATATCGACCTATGTCGACATACACACCAATTACATTTTTTTAAAACTTGTGTCGACTTTGTGACCTTACGACATTTTAAATGTCGGTATTTGACCATGTCGGTATTTTGACCGTCGTGATTTTGATTGTAGATAAATCATACCGATCCCCAATTAATATGGGCAAACTTTTAGTGAAATTGCAACTTTTCACTCCGCATTTGTAACTTACCTGTAACTCATTGCAGATTTCTTTGATGTGCTTCGCTTGCTGTAATGTCTCTGGGACGATGCTTAAAACTTGGTCTCTAAAAGGAAGGATGAAAAAACCATAATATTTAGTTTATTTCCACCTGCAATGCAGCCTGCGGTAAGTAGCCATCCCAGCTGTGTGGTTATACTGCTGCTTTATAAATAGAGTAGACTCAGTGATCGAAAGGAACATAGGGGGTGATTCAGATCTGATCGCTGGGCTGCTCACTTTGCTGTCCTGCGATCAGATCGTCACCGCCACCAGGGGGAGTGTATATTCACTGTGCAAGTGTGTGATCCTATGTGTACGCTGATCTGCAGAAATCCACTGTGTGCAGTCTGGGCACAGCCCAGGACTTACTCCTCTAGTGCTATGTGAACAGGCTGATCCGGGCCGGAGCTGACATCACACACCCTCCCTGAAAACGCTCAGGCACGCTTGGATTTTTCCAGACACTGCAAATAAATGGTCAGTTACCACCCACAAACGGCCTCCTCCTGTTAATCCCGTTGCAAACGCCCGTGATCGGATTTTTCACACCATTCTGACGCTGACAGGTGATGCCCTTTGTTGTTGTCCGATGTGCGTGCGCATTGCGGTGCATACACATGCGCAGTTATGACCTGATCATCCACTGTGCGAAAAACGCACAGCAGCGATCAGAAATTAATCAGACCCATAGTGCTGAAAGAGAAGATTGACAGGCAGAGGCGTTCCTGGGGAGGGACAGAGATAGAGGCGGACAACGTTGGTGGAAACTGGGGCTTCGCCTCCATTTTCCAGGAGTCCAAGGACTGCGATGCTGTTGCAGGTTCCTTGGCGTCGCTAGTCTCCCCGCGACTGCAAGTCTGAGTAAGGTCAGTGATGGGGGTGATGTTGATCCTGAACTGCAATAGCATCGCAGTTTTAACAATCACAAATGCATTTGCATTGCTAAGGATCAATGTACAAAACTGCTAAGAACAGCTCTGCAATTACGATCCAACCTGAATAAGCCCCAAAGCGTCATAAAATGGACAGTACACAAGTCACAATTCTCAGAACAACAATTCAGTATACACACTGCAATGCCACGAAAGCCATCAACACACAAATCACCATGGAAACCGCTAGTGCACTTTTGTCAACAGAGCAAATCTAAAATCACCTCACCCACCCAAAAATGTACCAAGCAGCACAACATGCTGGAACACATCCGGAAGACATGGCCCAAAGAGAACCAATGCCTGGGATCACCGACGCGCGTCTGCAAGGAGTGACGTCCCACCATTCCCATGTGGAATACACACAATACCACTCACAGGGCCCTAACCCCCACAGGTCCGCCACGCCCTCCATAGGTTCCACACGGGCTCCAACACCAGCCTCAAAGCAAACTCAATGTGAATGCACCAACACCCGACTGAAACATCCGCTTTCCTGGTTGCTACAACAGCAATGGCAGGTAGAATTTCTCACCACCCCATCAAAACTGTAAAGTGCCCTATTTCCTGTGTCGATTTACTCACTGTCAACCTAATGTGTGTCGACCTATACACTGTCAACCCTGAGTCCCAGATCCATTTTCATTCCTGATTTATTCCAAGGGCTGCTTTAAGGAAGGGGTGACGGGGCGGCCGTCACGTGGCCTCCACACATTAGGGCCTCCCACAGGGTGTGCTTTCGTCAGAGAAGTCTCCCAGGTACTGTGTAGTGTGTGTTTTGGGGGGAGGGGGGTGGCTTCTTCAGCAACTTCAGTAGTGGGGTCCCCCACACTTTCCTGGGCCTCCACCAGACTTAATGCAGCACTGTTTTTTCCCCTTACATTATTTAATGTTTTCCCCTTTATATTATATTACAGAATACTACTTTCCCCCTCACTGATTGCACCACGTCCCCTTACATCTAATTTCCATTATTACACCTCTTCCCTCACTGAATGTAGCATACCCCTTTATTATACCCTCACTCACTGACTGCACGGTACAAGGGCCCTCATTCCGAGTTGATCGCTACCTACCGTTGTTCGCAGATACATTGCCCCACAGTGCCAGATACATTGCCCCACAGTGCCAGTTACATGCCCCACAGTGCCGGATACATGCCCCACAGTGCCAGATACATTGCCCCACAGTGCCAGATACATGCCCCACAGTGCCAGATACATTGCCCCACAGTGCCAGATACATGCCCCACAGTGCCAGATACATTGCCCCACAGTGCCAGATACATTGCCCCACAGTGCCAGTTACATTGCCCCACAGTGCCGGATACATTCCCCACAGTGCCAGATACATTGCCCCACAGTGCCAGATACATTGCCCCACAGTGCCAGATACATTGCCCCACTCACTGCCAGATACATGCCCCACAGTGCCAGATACATGCCCCACAGTGCCAGTTACATGCCCCACAGTGCAAGATACATGCCCCACAGTGCCAGTTATATGCCCCACAGTGCCAGGCCACACTCAGTGCCAGTTACATGCCTCACTATGCCAGTTACATTGCCCCACAGTGCCAGTTACATTGCCCCACAGTGCCGGATACATGCCCCACAGTGCCAGATACATTGCCCCACAGTGCCAGATACATTGCCCCACAGTGCCAGTTACATTGCCAGTTACATGCCCCATAGTGCCAGTTAAATGCCCCACAGTGCCAGATACATTGCCGCACAGTGCCAGTTACATTGCCCCACAGTGCCAGTTACATTGCCCCACAGTGCCAGTTATATGCCCCACAGTGCCAGTTATATGCCCCACAGTGCCAGATACATTGCCGCACAGTGCCAGTTACATTGCCCCACAGTGCCAGTTACATTGCCCCACAGTGCCAGTTATATGCCCCACAGTGCCAGTTATATGCCCCACAGTGCCAGGCCCCACTGTGCCAGTTACATGCCCCACAGTGCCAGGCCCCACTGTGCCCCTTCCCCCCGGTCACTCACCGGCGCCTGTTGTGTATGTGAGGGGAGGAGAGTGCAGCGCAGCGCCTCTCCTTCCCCTCACCGCTCCCGGTCTCCGGCGGCTGTCTGGCGCCGGTTCGCTAGCCAATCAGAGCTCGCGGACCGGCAGCCAATCAGGAGCCGATCCGCAAGCTCTGATTGGCTAACGCCGGAGACTGGGCTGGGCTGCTAGGGCTTCCAGCGGCGGTGAGGGGAGGGAGAGACGGTGCGCTCTCCTCCCCTCACATATCGGGTTGACTGGGGCGAGTGGGGCATGATGCCCTGGCCGCCGGCGGCGCCCCCCTCTCCTGGGCCTGCCAAGGCGCCCAGGGAACGTGCCCCACTCACCCTACCCTAGATACGCCTCTGACTGCAGCCTAACCCTAACCCCCATTCTATGTGCATAACCCTAACCCTCCCTCCCCGGTCCCTAACCCTGACCTTCCCTGTGCTGCAGACTAACCCTAACCCCCATTCTATGTTCCAAACCCTAACCGACCTCCCCGGTCCCTAACCCTGACCTTACCTGTGCTGCAGACTAACCCTAACCCCCCTTGTATGTGCCTAACCCTCCCTCCCCGGTCCCTAACCCTAACCTTCCCTGCACTGCAGCCTAACCCTAACCCCCCCTCTATGTGCCTAACCCTCCCTCCCCAGGTCCCTAACACTGACCTTCCCTGCACTGCAGCCTAACCTTAACCCCCCTTCTATGTCTAACCCTCCCTCACCGGTCCCTAACCCTGACCTTCCCTGCACTGCAGCCTAACCCCAACCCTCCCTTCTATGTGCCTAACCCTAACCCTCCCTCCCCGGTCCCTAACCCTAACATTCCCTGCACTGCAGCCTAACCCCCCTTCTATGTCGAACCCTTCTTCCCCGGACCCTAACCCTGACCTTCCCTGCACTGAAGCCTAACCTTAACCCCCCTTCTATGGCTAACCCTCCCTCACCGGTCCCTAACCCTGACCTTCCCTGCACTGCAGCCTATCCCCAACCCCCCCTTCTATGTGCCTAACCCTAACCCTCCCTCCCCGGTCCCTAACCATAACCTTCCCTGTGCTGCAGCCTACCCCTAACCCCCCTTCTATGTGTAACCCTCCCTCCCCGTTCCCTAACCCTGACCTTCCATGCACTGCAGCCTAACCCTAACCCCCCTTCTATGTGCCTAACCCTAACCCTCCCTCCCCGGGCCCTAACCATAACCTTCCCTGTCAGAGGCAGAACTCTGGGAGGCAACGGAGTCATCTGCCGCCGGGCTCCTTCTCTGAAGGGGGCACCTCTCCTCCCATTCTGTGACACCACTGAATTAAGTTAATTGATAGCTGTCGCTGTCTTTTCAGGGGCCGACTTCTTCAGTGGTCCCTGCACCTTGCAAATCACACCCTCTTTATTATACTGAATATACGCATATACTTTTACAAGTATCACACCTAGGATTAGAAACCACAACCTATAACACTGTAAGCAGACACCTTACTGATGAAGCTGTTTGCTCCTGTAAAGGAAATATGAGAATTTTAACTATATGAAGATACTTCTCTGACAATTACACATAACTTCATATAGTTAGAATTCTCATGCTTCCTCTACAGGAGCAAATAACTCCATCAGTAAAGTGTCTGCAGTCAGTGTAACAGGTCATGGGTTCTAATCCTGGGTATGACTGCTAAGAAATGTGTGATTTAAAATAAAAGACAATCAAATGTATAAATACAGTATATAATTTTTTTTCAGAACACTCCACACACACACACACACACACACACACACACACACACACACACACACACACACACACACACACACACACACACACACACACACACACACATATACACACTCACGTACACATAGTATCATACTTACATATATTTATCTTGATATAGGAAATAGGGGGGCACCAATATTTATCTTGCCTCCGGGCATCTGTGACGAATTTACGCCACTGTTTCCTGCACTGCAGCCTAACCCTAACCTCCCCTCTATGTGCCTAACCCTAACCCTCCCTCCCCGGGCCCTAACCATAACCTTCCCTGTGCTGCAGACTAACCCTCCCCTCCCTTCCCGGTTCCTAATCCTAACCTTCCCTGCAATGCAGCCTAACCCTAACCTCCCCTCTATGTGCCTAACCCTCCCTCCCCGGTCCCTATCCCTAACCTTTCCTGCGCTGCAGCCTAACCCTAACCCCCATTCTAAGTGCCTAACCCTAACCCTCCCTCCCCGAACCCTAACCCTGACCTTCCCTTGCACTGTAGCCTAATCCCCCATCTATGTGCCTAACCCTCCCTCCCCGAACCCTAACCCTGACCTTCCCTGCACTGTAGCCTAATCCCCCCTCTATGTGCCTAACCCTCCCTCCCCGGTCCCTAACCCTGACCTTCCGTGCACTGCAGCCTAACCTTAACCACCCCTCTATGTGGCTAATCCTCCCTCCCCGGTCCCTAACCCTGACCTTCCCTGCACTGCAGCCTAACCTTAACCCCCCCTCTATGTGCCAAACCCTCCCTCTCCGGTCCCTAACCCTGACCTTCCATGCACTGCAGCCTAACCCTAACCCCCCTCTATGTGCCTAACCCTCCCTCCCCGGTCCCTTACCCTGGCCTTCCCTGCACTGCAGTCTAACTCTATCCCCCCTTCTATGTGCCTAACCCTCCCTCCCCGGTCCCTAACCCTGACTTTCCCTGCACTGCAGCCTAACCCTAACCCCCCTTCTATGTGCCTAACCCTCCCTCCCCGGTCCCTAACCCTGACCTTTCCTGCACTGCAGCTTAACCATAACCCCCCTTCTATAGGCCTAACCCTCCCTCCCCGGTCCCTAACCCTGACCTTCCCTGCACTGCAGCCTATCCCTAACCCCCCCTTCTATGTGCCTAACCCTAACCCCCCTCCTATGTCTAACCCTCCCTCCCCGGTCCCTAACCCTGACCTTCCCTGTGCTGCAGCCTAACCCTAACCCCCCTTCTATGTTTAACCCTTCCTCCCTGGTCCCTAACCCTGACCTTCCCTGTGCTGCAGTCTAACCCTAACCCCCCTTCTATGTCTAACCCTCCCTCTCTGATCCCTTACCATAACCTTCCCTGTGCTGCAGCCTAACCCTAACCCCCCCTTCTATGTCTAACCGTCCCTCCCCGGTCCCTAACCATAACCTTCCCTGCACTGCAGCCTAAACCTAACCCCCCTTCTATGTGCCTAACCATCCCTCCCCGGTCCCTAACCCTGACCTTCCCTGCACTGCAGTCTAACCCTAACCCCCATTCTATGTGCCTAACCCTCCCTCCCCGGTCCCTAATCCTGACCTTCCCTGCACTGCAGCCTAACCCCCTCTCTATGTGCCTAAATCTCCCTCCCCGGTCCCTAACCATAACCCTCCCTGTGCTGCAGACTAACCCCAACCCGCCTCCACGGTCCCTGTGCTGCAGTGCAGACTAACCCTCCCCTCCCTCCCCGGTTCCTAATCCTAACCTTCCCTGCACTGCAGCCTAACCCTAACCCCCCTTCTATGTGCCTAACCCTCCCTCCCCGGTCCCTAACCCTAACCTTCCCTGCACTGCAGCCTAACCCTAACCCTCCGTCTATGTGCCTAACCCTCCCTCCCCGGTCCCTAACCTTCCCTGCGCTGCAGCCTAACCCTAACCCCCCTTCTATGTGCCTAACCCTCCCTCCCCGGTCCCTAACCCTGACCTTCCCTGCACTGCAGCCTAACCCTAACCCCCATTCTATGTGCCTAACCCTCCCTCCCCGGTCCCTAATCCTGACCTTCCCTGCACTGCAGCCTAACCCCCTCTCTATGTGCCTAAATCTCCCTCCCCGGTCCCTAACCATAACCCTCCCTGTGCTGCAGACTAACCCCAACCCGCCTCCCCGGTCCCTGTGCTGCAGTGCAGACTAACCCTCCCCTCCCTCCCCGGTTCCTAATCCTAACCTTCCCTGCACTGCAGCCTAACCCTAACCCCCCTTCTATGTGCCTAACCCTCCCTCCCCGGTCCCTAACCCTAACCTTCCCTGCGCTGCAGCCTAACCCTAACCCTCCGTCTATGTGCCTAACCCTCCCTCCCCGGTCCCTAACCTTCCCTGCGCTGCAGCCTAACCCTAACCCTCCTTCTGCAGCCTAAACAGTATGTTGGTAAGCTGACTCCTTCCCCATATAATAGCATATTGCTCACCATTCAGTATGTGGATGTTACACTGTAATAAAGCCCACTGGAAGACCTCATGCTGTGCCCCCTGGCTCCTCCCTGTGCTTGTTGTACGTCATACACACGTGTGTATTGACAGGTCACCCCGGCAGTACTGCAGGACAGGAGACACAGGCGTGCGTTGGGCCTGGCACCCAGCAGCTGTCTAATCACTGACATCCTGCGGGGAGTACTCAGCCAGCTCTCACACAATTTCAGCAGGAAATGCCCTTCACCCAGTCTCGTCGGCGGGCCCCCTGGGACCCACAGGGCCCTAAGCAGCTGCTTTGGTTGCCTTGTGGTAAGTCCTTCACTGTATTAAAGATATCATTATTTACTAGCTTTTACTTTGATTTTGCCCTCCCTGAAGTCGCTTCTAACGTGCTGACTTGTTTTTATTTGAGGTGTTTTAGTGGTATTGCAGAATCTCTAACCATATATTCATTACAGTTCATTTACCAGAAACAAATTATCTGTGTACGGTACATTTCTACAAATTAATTAGACTTCTTGTGAAATAATGTAACAGAGTGTTTTTATCATAATGCTTCTTAGTTGGCCACGTTACATGTTTCATCTTGTTGGCGCACAATTACATTTTTTGTTTATTTCTTTGAGTCCAGGCGAGATAATACTGTATATCGCCCATCCTGTTCCCTGGTATATACCACATACACTAGTGACCATAAGTAATTTGATTTGCTGATTGACCACCAACACGTGGCACCCCTGCAATTGTCCCGTGGCAGCCTGCTCCCAGTCTGGAAACAGCTACTTTTATTTTAATGTATTAATCTGTGCATTATGCTTAAGTTTAAATAACAAGTAACTTAGGACATAATTCAGACCTGATCGGTGTTGTGCGGAATCGCAAGGTGGATGATTATCGAACGGCTGCGCATACGTACGGATCGTAACACGCAGGCGCGAGGTCAAACTGCAAAAAAATCCTGTGGTTTTTTTATCGCTAGGCGAACGCAGGCACATTGACAGGAAATGGGCGTTTTGGGGTGGTAACTGCCCGTTTTCTGGGAGTGTCAGGAAAAACGCAGGCGTGCCCAAGCGTTTTCACGGAGGTTGTGTGACGTCAGCTCCGGCCCCGATCAGCCTGTGTGTATAACACTCTAGGAGTAAGTCCTGGGCTACGCACACACTGCACACACTGCACACACTGCACACACTGGAAACATCATTCCACGGTGAGTGAGTTGCAAACGGATTTGCAGCTGACCGGCGTTTGCAAAGATTTTTGAATGACGTACGCAGACTTCCACAGTGTGTTTTTTTCACTCTGTCTGGGCAGCAGCTATCCGATCGCAGACCTCTGCAAATTCGTACAGGTGCAATCAGGTCTGAATTAGGCCCCATGTACTAAGAACACACAACAAGCAACACTGACTTACCCATGATAATGGACTTTTACAGACAAGACCCCCGATGCTATGGCGCTCATAAAACACATAAAGTAAGGCAGAACCTTCATCCTGGTAGCGCTGGCAGTGGCTCCTGTGACTCTCACACTGATCTCCGCATTTAACTTAGGATCTTGCCTAAAGTTCACATCACTGTTCAGATAACACTATCTATGCCCATCCCATTGGAATTACATGCATATAATGCATTCTGTAAATATCCCAGTAATAGAGTCTAGCACCTTATTACCTTCTAACACACTGTATAGATCAACTTATGTTAACATTGCAAACAGGTGCAGTAGTTCTTGTGTACATCCCACCAATAGTTATATCTATGAGATAATAACTACAATTAAGCTACAAATAACAAAACACAAAAGTCACATTCCTCTGTGTTTCATGTCAGTGAATATACCGGGGATAAATAAAAACCATATGGATTATTTTGCAGACTTCATTTGCTGCGGCCTCATTAACTACAGTTCTGCGTGACTGCGGCTTTCATAGAGATGCTTGTGGCTGCTGAAAGAGACTGACCCTGCCAGTGAGAAACAAGCAATGACCATTCACTGCTGAGATAAATCTGCCAAAAAGAGAACTTGTGATTAGAGATGTGCAGCGGGCATTTTTTGGGTTTTGGGTTTTCGTTATGGATTCGGTTCCGTGGCCGTGTTTTGGATTCGGATGTGTTTTGGCAAAACCTCCCTTAATAATTTTTGTCAGATTCGGGTGCATTTTGGATTCGGTTGTTTAAAAAAAAACAAAACCTAAAAAACAGCTTAAATCATAGAATTTGGGGGTCATTTTGATCCTATAGTATTATTAAGCTCAATAACCATAATTTCCACTCATTTCCAGTCTATTCTGAACACCTCACACATCACAATATTGTTTTTAGGCCAAAAGGTTGCACCAAGGTCACTGGATGACTAAGCTAAGCGACACAAGTGGTCAGCACAAACACCTGGTCCATCTAGGCGTGGCACTGCAGTAGCAGACAGGAGGGCAGATATCTAAAAATGGCCCCTATCAGCACATGATGCAAAGACGAAAAAAAGGTGCACCGAGGTTGCTGTAGGCCGAAGCTAAGTAACACAACCACCTGGCCCATCTAGTAGTCTCACGCAGTGGCTGAATGTCGAGAGTGGGCCGCAATTGTTCGGTCCACTGACAGCATCTCCAGCACGCTCCAGTCACTTTAAAAAAATATGCAATTGGTGGATTTATACGGCAGTACCCCAGGACTAATACAGCAGTACCCCTGGACTCATATGGCAGTGTCACACAGGATGGCACTTTTCAAAAACTAGGCCCCAAACAGCACCTCATGCAAAGATGTAGAAGAGGTGCAATGAGGTAGCTGTATGACTAAGCAAAGCGACACAAACAATTCCCACTGGAATTATACGTCCAAATAACTGGAATTATTTACCAAGATTACTGTAATTAATAATTATAAATCACTGATACTATTTGGTAAAATCACTGTAATGCTACGTAAAAATCACTGGAATTATTTGGCAAGATCACTGTAATTAATAATTATAAATCACTGATATTAATTGGTAAAATCACTGTAATGCTACGTCCAAATCACTGGAATTAATTGGTAAAATCTCGTTATCGTCTGCCTAGTGAAGTGGAATCTAGATGGGATTTTGTACCGGGGACACAATAACTTCATCAATTGTCTAAATCCCACTGCACTAATGGCGGAAAACGGGCGCATGTCTAACAGCGCACTGATTATACTGATCACTGATTATACTGATCACTGATTATACTGATCACTGATTATACTGATCCCTGATTATACTGATCACTGATTATACTGATCCCTGATTATACTGATCACTGATTATACTGATCACTGATTATACTGATCACTGATTATACTGAGCACTGATTATACTGATCACTGATTATACTGAGCACTGATTACACTGATCACTGATTATACTGAGCACTGATTATACTGAGCACTGATTATACTGAGCACTGATTATACTGATCACTGATTATACTGATCACTGATTATACTGAGCACTGATTACACTGATCACTGATTATACTGATCACTGATTATACTGAGCACTGATTATACTGAGCACTGATTACACTGAGCACTGATTATACTGAGCACTGATTATACTGATCACTGATTATACTGAGCACTGATTATACTGATCACTGATTATACTGATCACTGATTATACTGATCACTGATTACACTGAGCACTGATTATACTGAGCACTGATTATACTGATCCCTGATTATACTGAGCACTGATTATACTGATCACTGATTATACTGAGCACTGATTATACTGAGCACTGATCATACTGATCACTGATTATACTGAGCACTGATCATACTGATCACTGATTATACTGATCACTGATTATACTGATCACTGATTATACTGAGCACTGATTATACTGATCACTGATTATACTGAGCGCTGATTATACTGATCACTGATTACACTGAGCACTGATTATACTGATCACTGATTATACTGATCACTGATTATACTGAGCACTGATTATACTGATCACTGATTATACTGAGCACTGATATTACTGAGCACTGATTATACTGATCACTGATTATACTGAGCACTGATTATACTGAGCACTGATTATACTGATCACTGATTATACTGAGCACTGATTATACTGATCACTGATTATACTGATCACTGATTATACTGAGCACTGATTATACTGAGCACTGATTATACTGAGCACTGATTATACTGATCACTGATTATACTGAGCACTGATTATACTGAGCACTGATTATACTGATCACTGATTATACTGAGCACTGATTATACTGATCACTGATTATACTGATCACTGATTATACTGAGCACTGATTATACTGAGCACTGATTATACTGAGCACTGATTATACTGATCACTGATTATACTGAGCACTGATTATACTGAGCACTGATTATACTGAGCACTGATTACACTGAGCACTGATTATACTGAGCACTGATTATACTGAGCACTGATCATACTGAGCACTGATCATACTGAGCACTGATTATACTGAGCACTGATTATACTGAGCACTGATTATACTGAGAACTGATTATACTGAGCACTGATTATACTGATCACTGATTATACTGAGCACTGATTATACTGATCACTGATTATACTGAGCACTGATTATACTGAGCACTGATTATACTGATCACTGATTATACTGATCACTGATTACACTGAGCACTGATTATACTGAGCACTGATTATATTGAGCACTGATTATACTGAGCACTGATTATACTGAGAACTGATTATACTGAGCACTGATCATACTGATCACTGATTATACTGAGCACTGATTATACTGATCACTGATTATACTGAGCACTGATTATACTGATCACTGATTATACTGAGCACTGATTATACTGAGCACTGATTATACTGATCACTGATTATACTGATCACTGATTACACTGAGCACTGATTATACTGAGCACTGATTATATTGAGCACTGGTTTTACTGAGCACTGATTATACTGATCACTGATTATACTGATCACTGATTTTACTGAGCACTGATTATACTAAGCACTGATGATACTACAGAGAACTGACACTGAGCAGCACGATGCAGCACAAGACACTGCACTAGTATTAGTTCAGCAGCACAAAAGCCCTCTGGAATTGTCACCCCCCAGATACCACTGTGACTGGAATGATGATGACCTATGCATAGTGACAGGACACTACCACAGCACCCTACAGCAGCAAGATGCAGCACAAGACACTGGACTATTAGTAATGTACTGTAATATACTGTTCACCACAATGCAGCAGCAAGACAATGAGTAGTGATACTGAGCACTGATGAGGATACTAGAAATGACACTGGGCAGCGAGAACAGCACTGGACTATTGTACTGTAGTATACTGGTCACCACAATGCAGCACAAGACAATGAGTAGTGATACTGAGCACTGATGAGGATACTAGAACTGACACTGGGCAGCAAGATGCAGCACTGGACTATTGTACTGTAGTATACTGGTCACCACAATGCAGTACAAGACAATGAGCAGTGATACTGAGCACTGATGAGGATACTAGAACTGACACTGGGCAGCGAGAACAGCACTGGACTATTGTACTGTAGTATACTGGTCACCCCAATGCAGCACAAGACAATGAGTAGTGATACTGAGCACTGATGAGGATACTAGAACTGACACTGGGCAGCGAGAACAGCACTGGACTATTGTACTGTAGTATACTGGTCACCACAATGCAGCACAAGACAATGAGTAGTGATACTGAGCACTGATGAGGATAATAGAACTGACACTGGACAGCGAGAACAGCACTGGACTATTGTACTGTAGTATACTGGTCACCACAATGCAGCACAAGACAATGAGTAGTGATACTGAGCACTGATGAGGATACTCGAACTGACACTGGGAAGCGAGCACAGCACTGGACTATTGTACTGTAGTATACTGGTCACTACAATGCAGCACAAGACAATGAGTAGTGATACTGAGCACTGATGAGGATAATAGAACTGACACTGGGCAGCGAGAACAGCACTGGACTATTGTACTGTAGTATACTGGTCACCACAATGCAGCACAAGACAATGAGTAGTGATACTGAGCACTGATGAGGATACTAGAACTGACACTGGGCAGCGAGCACAGCACTGGACTATTGTACTGTAGTATACTGGTCACCACAATGCAGCACAAGACAATGAGTAGTGATACTGAGCACTGATGAGGATACTAGAACTGACACTGGGCAGCGAGAACAGCACTGGACTATTGTACTGTAGTATACTGGTCACCACAATGCAGCACAAGACAATGAGTAGTGATACTGAGCACTGATGAGGATAATAGAACTGACACTGGGCAGCGAGAAAACAGCACTGGACTATTGTGCTGTAGTATACTGGTCACCACAATGCAGCACAAGACAATGAGTAGTGATACTGAGCACTGATGAGAATAATAGAACTGACACTGGACAGCGAGCACAGCACTGGACTATTGTACTGTAGTATACTGGTCACCACAATGCAGCACAAGACAATGAGTAGTGATACTGAGCACTGATGAGGATACTCGAACTGACACTGGGAAGCGAGCACAGCACTGGACTATTGTACTGTAGTATACTGGTCACCACAATGCAGCACAAGACAATGAGTAGTGATACTGAGCACTGATGAGGATACTAGAACTGACAATGGACAGCGAGCACAGCACTGGACTATTGTACTGTAGTATACTGGTCACCACAATGCAGCACAAGACAATGAGTAGTGATACTGAGCACTGATGAGAATAATAGAACTGACACTGGACAGCGAGCACAGCACTGGACTATTGTACTGTAGTATACTGGTCACCACAATGCAGCACAAGACAATGAGTAGTGATACTGAGCACTGATGAGGATACTCGAACTGACACTGGGAAGCGAGCACAGCACTGGACTATTGTACTGTAGTATACTGGTCACCACAATGCAGCACAAGACAATGAGTAGTGATACTGAGCACTGATGAGGATAATAGAACTGCCACTGGACAGCGAGAACAGCACTGGACTATTGTACTGTAGTATACTGGTCACCACAATGCAGCACAAGACAATGAGTAGTGATACTGAGCACTGATGAGGATACTAGAACTGACACTGGACAGCGAGAACAGCACTGGACTATTGTACTGTAGTATACTGGTCACCACAATGCAGCACAAGACAATGAGTAGTGATACTGAGCACTGATGAGGATACTAGAACTGACACTGGACAGCAAGAACAGCACTGGACTATTGTACTGTAGTATACTGGTCACCACAATGCAGCACAAGACAAAGAGTAGTGATACTGAGCACTGATGAGGATACTAGAACTGACACTGGACAGCGAGAACAGCACTGGACTATTGTACTGTAGTATACTGGTCACCACAATGCAGCACAAGACAATGAGTAGTGATACTGAGCACTGATGAGGATACTAGAACTGACACTGGACAGCAAGAACAGCACTGGACT
The DNA here is from genome assembly GCF_028390025.1 of Pseudophryne corroboree. NCBI lineage: Eukaryota > Metazoa > Chordata > Amphibia > Anura > Myobatrachidae > Pseudophryne > Pseudophryne corroboree. The sequence continues at coordinate 18,424,374 of NC_086450.1, forward strand.
ATTGTACTGTAGTATACTGGTCACCACAATGCAGCACAAGACAATGAGTAGTGATACTGAGCACTGATGAGGATACTAGAACTGCCACTGGACAGCGAGAACAGCACTGGACTATTGTACTGTAGTATACTGGTCACCACAATGCAGCACAAGACAATGAGTAGTGATACTGAGCACTGATGAGGATACTAGAACTGACACTGGACAGCGAGAACAGCACTGGACTATTGTACTGTAGTATACTGGTCACCACAATGCAGCACAAGACAATGAGTAGTGATACTGAGCACTGATGAGGATACTAGAACTGACACTGGGCAGCGAGAACAGCACTGGACTATTGTACTGTAGTATACTGGTCACCACAATGCAGCACAAGACAATGAGTAGTGATACTGAGCACTGATGAGGATACTAGAACTGACACTGGGCAGCGAGAACAGCACTGGACTATTGTACTGTAGTATACTGGTCACCACAATGCAGCACAAGACAATGAGTAGTGATATTGAGCACTGATGAGGATACTAGAACTGACACTGGGCAGCGAGAACAGCACTGGACTATTGTACTGTAGTATACTGGTCACCACAATGCAGCACAAGACAATGAGTAGTGATACTGAGCACTGATGAGGATACTAGAACTGACACTGGGCAGCGAGAACAGCACTGGAGGGGAGGAAGCTTTGTGGAGGCAGTGTGATCTGAGGGAGACCTTATCATGACGTGGGAGTGCACACTACGGCCCTTGGAAGGATAACATCCCAAAAGGGCAATTACTCCGCCTAAAGAGAAACTGCTGGAAGAATCTTTCATTGAGCAGGCTACTTCCATGATCAATCCCTTCAAATTATGAGGATACCCTGAGCACATTTTGGATCATGCCTATAAGAAGGTTCTATCTACAGATAGAAATAGCTTACTTATAGATAAATCAGAGAAAATAAATAAGAATAAAAACTTTGATACGGGAGAACTGTCGTTTATCTCTAAATACAATAACCATTCAGGGAGAGATTAGACATATTAAGCAAAATTATAATATCCTAAGAATGACCCTATTTAGAAAAACTTTCTCCTTGCAACACCCCAAGTTATATTTAAGAAAAATAGGTCATTGAAAACTAACTTAGCACAAAGCGCCCTAAAGAGAGTAAAAACTACAAACATACAAGACAATGGTGGTCATTCCGAGTTGTTCGCTCGCTGCTATTTTTAGCAGAATTGCTAATAGGCTAAAATCCATCAGTTCTGCGCATGCGTAGGCACAGCAGGGCGCACGCATAGCAGGGCACACGCACTAAGCAATTTTACACAAAACTATGCTATTTTACTCACGGGCGAACTAAGCATTTCAATCACTCTGCTGATCGTAGTGTGATTGACAGGAAGTGGGTGTTTCTGGGCGGAAACTGCCCGTTTTCAGGGAGTGTGCTAAAAAACGCAGGCGTGCCAGGTAAAAACGCAGGAGTGGCTGGAGAAACGGAGGAGTGGCTGGCCGGATGCAGGGTGTGTTTGTGACGTCAAACCAGGAACTAAACGGACTGAGGTGATCGCAATCTAGGAGTAGGTCTGGAGCTACTCAGAAACTGCAAGGAAATACGTATAGCAGAATTGCTAATCTTTTGTTAGCAAATCTGCTATGCTAAAATACACTCCCCGAGGGCGGCGGCTTTGTGTTTGCATTTCTGCTAATAGTAGCTAGCAAGCAAACAACTCGGAATGAGGGCCAATACCTTATCGTTACGCTCCTCATTGCCACTCCGACCATTAGGTTTTTTCAACTGTGGAAAGACAAGGTGGTATATACAATTAGGGTCGAAAGCTGCCGTCTGTCGAAAAGACGTCAGTTTTTGACTTTTTAAGGTCGAAATGTTATTCGACCTATTCAGTCCACGCTATTTTTATTCGACAAGTCGGGGAATTCAACTTGTTGAATAGTACGTGAATCGGTGGTATAACTGTCGATTCCCATACTTTTGAGGGAAACGGGGCCAAATTCGACAGGATTTGGCCCCATTTCTGACCATCTCAGTCCGACATAAAAAAAATGTCGGACTGAGATGAGGCGCCTTAGAGGAGGAGACGGGGCAGAGCCGCGTGGAGACGGGGAGAGCCGCAGGCAGACAGGGGAGAGCAGCACTACAGCACAGCACTGCGGGAGGATGTGTCACAGCCGTGCCGCTCACAGCAACCTCCACCTGGCTCCAACAAGTGAGGTCACGCTTGCTGGAGCCGGGTGGACACTGCCGTGAGGTCTGGCGGCTGTGAGACATCCTTCTGCAGCGCTGCTGTAGCGCTGCTCTCCTCCGTCTGCCCGCGGCTCTCCCCGCTGGTCTACCGACTCTCCTCCACTTACAAGTCTCATCTCAATTCGACTTTTATTAAAGTCGAATTGAGAATGAGATTGAATAGGGGTTGTCGGATCCATTCCGACAAATGCATGTCGGAATGGATCCGACCCTAATTGAATATATCCCAACGTGTACTACTTTTGTACATGTAGTAAATAAGACCAAGACTGTAAAGAAATCAACAGAGGGTATATTCTATACTCTCTAAAGTTTCATGAACTGAGAAACCAAATGGGTTGTATACTTTATTAGAATTAGAGAACCGAACCCTACCAGACTTTGCATTCCGAGTTCGCTTCCGAGCCCGGCACGGGTTTCCCCACCTGACTCGGAAACCCGAACGTGGCAAAACGTCATCATCCCGCTGTCGGTTTCTCGCGTGATTTGGATTCCATATAAGGAGCCGCGCGTCGCAGCCATTTTCACTCCAGTCTTGGAGAGTGTATTGAGAGGACGTGTCCTCAGTGTTCAGCATCTGTGTGGGGGCGGGAAAGTGGGGTGGCGAGTCCTGTGCTGTGTTGTGCTGCTCAGTCCAGTGTAGTCAGTGTATTGTGCTGCATCAGTCCAGCCAGTCACAGTGTTGGTATTCTCTGCTGCCATATATCCAGTGTAGCTGTTAGTATAAACTGGTGCTGTTTTGTGCAGACCAGTGGTAGTGTCCTGCCTCATCATTCATTCCAGTGATGATATACGCTGCTGCTATATGTCCACTGCTGCAGTATAATAATTATAACAACAACAACAACCTGTTGTGCTGCATCAGACCAGTTGTAGTGTCTTGTCCATCAGTCATTCCAGTAATTCCTGTGCCATATATCCAGTGTAGCAGTATAAAGTGGTGCTGTGTTGTGCAGACCAGTCCAGTGTAGTCAGTGTATTGTGCTGCATCAGTCCAGCCAGTCACAGTGTTGGTGTCCTCTGCTGCCATATATCCAGTGTAGCTGTTAGTATAAAGTGGTGCTGTGTTGTGCAGACCAGTGGTAGTGTCCTGTCTCATCAGTCATTCCAGTGACGATATACGCTGCTGCTATATGTCCGCTGCTGCAGTATAATAATTCCTCCTAGTGCTGAAGCTGCTGCCACTAGCCATGACGTAGACGATGAAATGCCATCAACGTCGTCTGCCAAGGCCAATGCCCAATGTGATAGCAGAGGGCATGTAAAATCCAAAAAGCCAAAGTTCAGTAAAAAGAACCAAAAAAAGAAATTTACATTGCCTGAGGAGAAATGTAAACTTGCCAATATGCCATTTACGACATGGAGTGGCAAGGAACGGCTGAGGGCCTGGCCTATGTTCATGGCTAGTGGTTCAGCTTCACATGACGATGGAAGCCCTCATCCTCCCGCTAGAAAAATTAAAAGAGTTAAGCTGGAAACAGCACAGAAAAGAACTGTGTATTCTGAGATGCAGAGCCGGTCATAGGCATAGGCAAACTAGGCAATTGCCTAGGGCATTTGATATGCCTAGGGGCATCAACAGCTTCTGCTGATTAAAATGATATGCGGCATGCCAATATTCTGTGTGTAGCATTTCATATGCAGATACAGCCACAGTCTGACATAGTATATAGGCATGCTGCATATCAGTTTAATCAGCAGAAGCTGCTTGTGCATCCTAGCCACATAGCAATGCAAATAAGATGCATTTTCATTAAAAAAAGGTGCCCGACGTTACCATTGAAGCAAGATTTATGAGGACACATCTGTATCCAAGCAGAGGCGGAGGTCACAGTGTTAGTGGCAGTGTGAGTGCTGTGTGCATGTGAGTGGGTTGGTTGTACAGTAGTGTTCGGAATATGTGTAAGGAGCATTATGTGTGTCATGTAAAAATGCATTAATAATGTGCAACATATGTGTAAGGGGCACTATGTGTGTCATTATGTGTATAAGGGCATTAATAATGTGCGGCATATGTGTAACAGGGTACTACTGTATGTGTGTCATTATGTGTATAGGGGCACTAATAATGTGCAGCAAATGTGAGGGGGCACTATGTGTGTCATTTAGTGTATAATGGCATAAATAATGTGCAGCATATGTGTAAGGGACATTATATGTAAAAGGACCTTAATAAAGGTTGTCATAATGTGTAAGGCGCATAATGTTTTATAAGGACATTAATAATGTGTCTCATATGTGTAAGGGGCATTACTGTATGGCATTATGTGTATAAGGTGCTCTACTATGTGGTATTGCGTATAGAAAGGGCACTACTGTGTCATCTAATGTGAATAAAGAGCAATAGGTTGTGGTGTTATGTGAATAAGGAACAATTCAGTGTGATGTAATGTGAATAAGGGGCTCTACTGTGAGGAGTAATGTTTATAAGGTAAAGTGATAATACTGTGGGATGTAATATGAATTATGGACACTATTGCATGATCAAATGTGAATAAAGTTGCAGTACTGTGTGGCGTAATTGGAATTGGGGTTACTATTGTGTGGTCATTAGAGATGAGCGGATTCGGTTTTACTCGGTTTTACTCGGTTCTCAAAACCGAATCTTATTGGCTATCCAAAACACGTGACATCCGTGAGCCAATTAGATGCCGTTTTGAGAACCGAGTAAAACCGAACCCGCTCATCTCTAGTGGTCATGCGCCTTGCCAGCAAAACTGTTCCTATTTAAAATATAGGGGGTACAAACACCAAAATAAGGACTGCTATGGATGAGGGGTGGTGGCGCTGGGAAAGAGGTGAAAGGTCAGAGGCGGAACCAGCGGTGGTGCTAGGGGGCACCTTCCAAAATCTTGCCTAGGGCATCATATTGGTTAGGGCCGGCTCTGCTGAGATGGTATCACAAATCCCCGAAGAGAGTCCAAGTGTGTCGGCGGTTGCGATGCCTGACCTTCCCAACACTGATCGAGAAGAGGTGGCTCCTTCCACCATTTGCACGCCCCCTGCAAGTGCTGGAAGGATCACCCACAGTCCAGTTCCTGATATTCAAATTGAAGATGTCACTGTTGAAGTACACCAGAATGAGGATATGGGTGTTGCTGGCACTGAGGAGGAAGTTGACGATAAGGATTCTGATGGTGATATGGTTTGTTAAAGTCAGGCAGCGGGGGAGACACCTGTTGTCCTTGGGACGAAGAAGCCCATTGTGATGCCTGGGCAAACTACCAAAAAACCCACCTCTTCAGTGTGGAATTATTTCGCCACAAATCCGGACAACAGGTGTCATGCCATCTGTTGCCTTTGTCAATCTGTAATAAGAAGGGGTAAGGATGTTAACCACCTAGGAACATCCTCCCTTATACGTCACCTGCTGCGCATTCATCAGAAGTCAGTGTCAAGTTGTAAAACTTTGGGTAAGAGCGTAAGCAGTCCACTGACACCTTTCTTTGTCTTGTACCCAAGCTCCTGGAGGCCACACCACCAACTCCCTTAACGTCAACTTCCTCCTCAGTCAGGAACGTCAGTAGTCCTGCAGGCCATGTCACTGTCAAGACTGAGAAGTCCTCTCCTAACCGGGATTCCTCCAGAGGATCCTGGAGTGGTATGCCTGCTGTTGCTGCCACTGCTGTTGTTGCTGCTGGGAGTTGATCGTCATCCCAGAGGGGAAGTCGGAAGACCACTTGTATTACTTCCAGTAAGCAATTGACTGTCCAACAGTCCTTTGTGAGGAAGATGAAATATGACAGCAGTCATCCTTTTGGAAAAGCAGATAACTGAGGCCTTGACAGCTATGTTGGTGTTAGAGGTGCGTCCAGTATCCACCATTAGTTCAGTGGGACTTAGAGAATTGATGGAGAAAGTGTGTCCCGGTATCAAATCCCATCTAGGTTCCACTTCATTAGGCAGGCAATATCGAGAATGTACACAGACGTCAGAAAAGAGTCACCAGTGTCCGATAAAATGCGGTTGCATCCAGTGTCCACTTAACCACGGACATGTGGACAAGTGGAACAGGGCAGACTAAGGACTATATGACTGTAATAGCCCACTGGGAAGATGTATGGCCTCCCGCAGCAACAACAGCAGCAGCACCAGTAGCAGCATCTCGCAAACGCCAACTCGTTCCTAGGCAGGCTACGCTATGTATCACCGCTTTCCATAAGATTCACAAAGCTGACAACCTCTTACGGAAACTAAGGGAAATCATCGCCTAATGGCTTATCCCAATTGGACTCTCCTGGGCATTTGTGATATCGGAGGCCACCAATATTGTGCGTGCATTACATCTGGGCAAATTCTAGCATGTCCCATGTTTTGCACATACAATTAATTAGAAAAATGACAGGGGTATGCAGGAGATGCTGTTGGTGGCCCGAAAAATTGCGGACCACTTTCGGCATTCTACCACTGCGTGCCAAAGACTGGAGCGCCAGCAAACACTCCTGACCTGCCCTGCCATCAACTGAAGCAAGAGGTGGTAACGAGGTGGAATTCAACACTCTATATGCTTCAGAGGATGGAGGAGCAGCAAAAGGCCATTCAAGCCTATACATCCACCTACGATATAGGCAAAGGAGGGGTAATGCACCAGACTCAAGTGCAGTGGAGTATGATTTCCGTCTTGTGCAAGGTTCTCCAACCCTTCGAACTTGCCACACGTGAAGTCAATTCAGACATTGCCAGCTTGAGTCAGGTCATTCCTCTCATAAGGTTTTTGCAGAAGCAGCTGGATAAATTGAAGGAGGAGCTAAGACGGAGCGATTCCGCAAAGTATGTGGGACTTGTGGATGGAGCCCTTCATTCACTTTGCCAGGATTCAAGGGTGGTTAATCTGATGAAATCAGAGCACTACATTTTGGCCACCGTGCTCGATCCTAGGTTTAAAGCCTACCTTGTATCTCTCTTTCCAGCAGACACAAGTGTGCAGAGGTGCAAAGGGGTGTAGTATGGTATGCCGGCGACCGGGCTCCCGGCGACCAGCATACCGGCGCCAGGTGCCCGACCGCCGGCATACCAACAGCGTAGTGAGCGCAAATTAACCCCTTGCAGGCACTATGGTGCGCTATGCGTGCCACGCTTTTTATTCTCCCTCCAGGGGGGTTGTGGACCCCCACGAGGGAGAATATCTGTAGGTATGCCGGCTGTCGGGATTCCGGCGCCGGTATACTGTGCTCCGGGATCCTGACAGTCAGCAACCTGAAGACCACCCGTGCAAAGACCTGCTGGTTAGTAAATTGTAGAGATGAGCGCCTGAAATTTTTCGGGTTTTGTGTTTTGGTTTTGGGTTCGGTTCCGCGGCCGTGTTTTGGGTTCGACCGCGTTTTGGCAAAACCTCACCGAATTTTTTTTGTCGGATTCGGGTGTGTTTTGGATTCGGATGTTTTTTTTAAAAAAACACTAAAAAACAGCTTAAATCATAGAATTTGGGGGTCATTTTGATCCCATATTATTATTAACCTCAAAAACCATAATTTCCACTCATTTTCAGTCTATTCTGAATACCTCACACCTCACAATATTATTTTTAGTCCTAAAATTTGCACCAAGGTCGCTGGATGACTAAGCTAAGCGACACTAGTGGCCGACACAAACACCTGGCCCATCTAGGAGTGGCACTGCAGTGTCACGCAGGATGTCCCTTCCAAAAAACCCTCCCCAATCAGCACATGACGCAAAGAAAAAAAGAGGCGCAATGAGGTAGCTGACTGTGTGAGTAAGATAAGCGACCCTAGTGGCCGACACAAACACCGGGCCCATTTAGGAGTGGCACTGCAGTGTCACGCAGGATGTCCCTTCCAAAAAACCCTCCCCAATCAGCACATGACGCAAAGAAAAAAAGAGGCGCAATGAGGTAGCTGACTGTGTGAGTAAGATTAGCGACCCTAGTGGCCGACACAAACACCGGGCCCATTTAGGAGTGGCACTGCAGTGTCACGCAGGATGTCCCTTCCAAAAAACCCTCCCCAATCAGCACATGACGCAAAGAAAAAAAGAGGCGCAATGAGGTAGCTGACTGTGTGAGTAAGATTAGCGACCCTAGTGGCCGACACAAACACCGGGCCCATTTAGGAGTGGCACTGCAGTGTCACGCAGGATGTCCCTTCCAAAAAACCCTCCCCAATCAGCACATGACGCAAAGAAAAAAAGAGGCGCAATGAGGTAGCTGACTGTGTGAGTAAGATTAGCGACCCTAGTGGCCGACACAAACACCGGGCCCATTTAGGAGTGGCACTGCAGTGTCACGCAGGATGTCCCTTCCAAAAAACCCTCCCCAAACAGCACATGACGCAAAGAAAAATAAAAGAAAAAAGAGGTGCAAGATGGAATTGTCCTTGGGCCCTCCCACCCACCCTTATGTTGTATAAACAAAACAGGACATGCACACTTTAACCAACCCATCATTTCAGTGACAGGGTCTGCCACACGACTGTGACTGATATGACGGGTTGGTTTGGACCCCCCCCAAAAAAAGAAGCAATTAATCTCTCCTTGCACAAACTGGCTCTACAGAGGCAAGATGTCCACCTCATCATCACCCTCCGATATATCACCGTGTACATCCCCCTCCTCACAGATTATCAATTCGTCCCCACTGGAATCCACCATCTCAGCTCCCTGTGTACTTTGTGGAGGCAATTGCTGCTGGTCAATGTCTCCGCGGAGGAATTGATTATAATTCATTTTAATGAACATCATCTTCTCCACATTTTCTGGATGTAACCTCGTACGCCGATTGCTGACAAGGTGAGCGGCGGCACTAAACACTCTTTCGGAGTACACACTTGTGGGAGGGCAACTTAGGTAGAATAAAGCCAGTTTGTGCAATGGCCTCCAAATTGCCTCTTTTTCCTGCCAGTATAAGTATGGACTGTGTGACGTGCCTACTTGGATGCGGTCACTCATATAATCCTCCACCATTCTTTCAATGGTGAGAGAATCATATGCAGTGACAGTAGACGACATGTCCGTAATCGTTGTCAGGTCCTTCAGTCCGGACCAGATGTCAGCATCAGCAGTCGCTCCAGACTGCCCTGCATCACCGCCAGCGGGTGGGCTCGGAATTCTGAGCCTTTTCCTCGCACCCCCAGTTGCGGGAGAATGTGAAGGAGGAGATGTTGACAGGTCGCGTTCCGCTTGACTTGACAATTTTCTCACCAGCAGGTCTTTCAACCCCAGCAGACTTGTGTCTGCCGGAAAGAGAGATCCAAGGTAGGCTTTAAATCTAGGATCGAGCACGGTGGCCAAAATGTAGTGCTCTGATTTCAACAGATTGACCACCCGTGAATCCTTGTTAAGCGAATTAAGGGCTCCATCCACAAGTCCCACATGCCTAGCGGAATCGCTCCGTGTTAGCTCCTCCTTCAATGTCTCCAGCTTCTTCTGCAAAAGCCTGATGAGGGGAATGACCTGACTCAGGCTGGCAGTGTCTGAACTGACTTCACGTGTGGCAAGTTCAAAGGGCATCAGAACCTTGCACAACGTTGAAATCATTCTCCACTGCGCTTGAGACAGGTGCATTCCACCTCCTATATCGTGCTCAATTGTATAGGCTTGAATGGCCTTTTGCTGCTCCTCCAACCTCTGAAGCATATAGAGGGTTGAATTCCACCTCGTTACCACTTCTTGCTTCAGATGATGGCAGGGCAGGTTCAGTAGTTTTTGGTGGTGCTCCAGTCTTCTGTACGTGGTGCCTGTACGCTGAAAGTGTCCCGCAATTTTTCTGGCCACCGACAGCATCTCTTGCACGCCCCTGTCGTTTTTTAAATAATTCTGCACCACCAAATTCAAGGTATGTGCAAAACATGGGACGTGCTGGAATTTGCCCATATTTAATGCACACACAATATTGCTGGCGTTGTCCGATGCCACAAATCCACAGGAGAGTCCAATTGGGGTAAGCCATTCCGCGATGATCTTCCTCAGTTGCCGTAAGAGGTTTTCAGCTGTGTGCGTATTCTGGAAAGCGGTGATACAAAGCGTAGCCTGCCTAGGAAAGAGTTGGCGTTTGCGAGATGCTGCTACTGGTGCCGCCGCTGCTGTTCTTGCGGCGGGAGTCCATACATCTACCCAGTGGGCTGTCACAGTCATATAGTCCTGACCCTGCCCTGCTCCACTTGTCCACATGTCCGTGGTTAAGTGGACATTGGGTACAACTGCATTTTTTAGGACACTGGTGAGTCTTTTTCTGACGTCCGTGTACATTCTCGGTATCGCCTGCCTAGAGAAGTGGAACCTAGATGGTATTTGGTAACGGGGGCACACTGCCTCAATAAATTGTCTAGTTCCCTGTGAACTAACGGCGGATACCGGACGCACGTCTAACACCAACATAGTTGTCAAGGCCTCAGTTATCCGCTTTGCAGCAGGATGACTGCTGTGATATTTCATCTTCCTCGCAAAGGACTGTTGAACAGTCAATTGCTTACTGGAAGTAGTACAAGTGGGCTTACGACTTCCCCTCTGGGATGACGATCGACTCCCAGCAGCAACAACAGCAGCGCCAGCAGCAGTAGGCGTTACACGCAAGGATGCATCGGAGGAATGCCAGGCAGGAGAGGACTCGTCAGAATTGCCAGTGACATTGCCTGCAGGACTATTGGCATTCCTGGGGAAGGAGGAAATTGACACTGAGGGAGTTGGTGGGGTGGTTTGCGTGAGCTTGGTTACAAGAGGAAGGGATTTACTGGTCAGTGGACTGCTTCCGCTGTCACCCAAAGTTTTTGAACTTGTCACTGACTTATTATGAATGCGCTGCAGGTGACGTATAAGGGAGGATGTTCCGAGGTGGTTAACGTCCTTACCCCTACTTATTACAGCTTGACAAAGGGAACACACGGCTTGACACCTGTTGTCCGCATTTCTGTTGAAATAGTTCCACACCGAAGAGCTGATTTTTTTGGTATTTTCACCAGGCATGTCAACGGCCATATTCCTCCCACGGACAACAGGTGTCTCCCCGGGTGCCTGACTTAAACAAACCACCTCACCATCAGAATCCTCCTGGTCAATTTCCTCCCCAGCGCCAGCAACACCCATATCCTCCTCATCCTGGTGTACTTCAACACTGACATCTTCAATCTGACTATCAGGAACTGGACTGCGGGTGCTCCTTCCAGCACTTGCAGGGGGCGTGCAAATGGTGGAAGGTGCATGCTCTTCACGTCCAGTGTTGGGAAGGTCAGGCATCGCAACCGACACAATTGGACTCTCCTTGTGGATTTGGGATTTCGAAGAACGCACAGTTCTTTGCGGTGCTACTGCTTTTGCCAGCTTGAGTCTTTTCATTTTTCTAGCGAGAGGCTGAGTGCCTCCATCCTCATGTGAAGCTGAACCACTAGCCATGAACATAGGCCAGGGCCTCAGCCGTTCCTTGCCACTCCGTGTGGTAAATGGCATATTGGCAAGTTTACGCTTCTCCTCCGACAATTTTATTTTAGGTTTTGGAGTCCTTTTTTTACTGATATTTGGTGTTTTGGATTTGACATGCTCTGTACTATGACATTGGGCATCGGCCTTGGCAGACGACGTTGCTGGCATTTCATCGTCTCGGCCATGACTAGTGGCAGCAGCTTCAGCACGAGGTGGAAGTGGATCTTGATCTTTCCCTAATTTTGGAACCTCAACATTTTTGTTCTCCATATTTTAATAGGCACAATTAAAAGGCACCTCAGGTAAACAATGGAGATGGATGGATACTAGTATACAATTATGGACGGACTGCCGAGTGCCGACACAGAGGTAGCTACAGCCGTGAACTACCGTACTGTGTCTGCTGCTAATATAGACTGGTTGATAAAGAGATGTCGTAGTATGTATGTATGAAGAAGAAAGAAAAAAAAACCACGGTTAGGTGGTATACAATTATGGACGGACTGCCGAGTGCCGACACAGAGGTAGCCACAGCCGTGAACTACCGTACTGTACTGTGTCTGCTGCTAATATAGACTGGTTGATAAAGAGATGTCGTAGTATGTATGTATGAAGAAGAAAGAAAAAAAAACCACGGGTAGGTGGTATACAATTATGGACGGACTGCCGAGTGCCGACACAGAGGTAGCCACAGCCGTGAACTACCGTACTGTACTGTGTCTGCTGCTAATATAGACTGGTTGATAAAGAGATGTAGTAGTATGTATGTATAAAGAAGAAAGAAAAAAAAACCACGGGTAGGTGGTATACAATTATGGACGGACTGCCGAGTGCCGACACAGAGGTAGCCACAGCCGTGAACTACCGTACTGTACTGTGTCTGCTGCTAATATAGACTGGTTGATAAAGAGATGTCGTAGTATGTATGTTTGAAGAAGAAAGAAAAAAAAACCACGGTTAGGTGGTATACAATTATGGACGGACTGCCGAGTGCCGACACAGAGGTAGCCACAGCCGTGAACTACCGTACTGTACTGTGTCTGCTGCTTATATAGACTGGTTGATAAAGAGATGTCATAGTATGTATGTATAAAGAAGAAAGAAAAAAAAACCACGGTTAGGTGGTATACAATTATGGACGGACTGCCGAGTGCCGACACAGAGGTAGCCACAGCCGTGAACTACCGTACTGTACTGTGTCTGCTGCTAATATAGACTGGTTGATAAAGAGATGTCGTAGTATGTATGTATGAAGAAGAAAGAAAAAAAAACCACGGTTAGGTGGTATACAATTATGGACGGACTGCCGAGTGCCGACACAGAGGTAGCCACAGCCGTGAACTACCGTACTGTACTGTGTCTGCTGCTAATATAGACTGGTTGATAAAGAGATGTCGTAGTATGTATGTATAAAGAAGAAAGAAAAAAAAACCACGGTTAGGTGGTATACAATTATGGACGGACTGCCGAGTGCCGACACAGAGGTAGCCACAGCCGTAAACTACCGTACTGTACTGTGTCTGCTGCTAATATAGACTGGTTGATAAAGAGATGTAGTAGTATGTATGTATAAAGAAGAAAGAAAAAAAAACCACGGGTAGGTGGTATACAATTATGGATGGACTGCCGAGTGCCGACACAGAGGTAGCTACAGCCGTGAACTACCGTACTGTGTCTGCTGCGACTGGATGATAAATAATGATATAAAAAATATATATATATCACTACTGCAGCCGGACAGGTATATATATTATATAATGACGGACCTGCTGGACACTGTCTGTCAGCAGAATGAGTTTTTTATAGAATAAAAAAAAAAACACCACACAAGTGAAGTCACACGACGAGTGTTTAACTTTTTCAGGCAATCACAATATAGTATACTACTAACTATACTGGTGGTCAGTGTGGTCAGGTCACTGGTCAGTCACACTGGCAGTGGCACTCCTGCAGCAAAAGTGTGCACTGTTTAATTTTAATATAATATGTACTCCTGGCTCCTGCTATAACCTATAACTGGCACTGCAGTGCTCCCCAGTCTCCCCCACAATTATAAGCTGTGTGAGCTGAGCACAGTCAGATATATAATATATACATAGATGATGCAGGCATGCAGCACACTGGGCTGAGCAGTGCACACAGATATGGTATGTGACTGAGTCACTGTGTGTACCGTTTTTTTCAGGCAGAGAACGGATATATTAAATAAAACAACTGCACTGCTGGTGGTCACTGTGGTCAGTCACTAAACTCTGCACTCTCTTCTACAGTATCAGCCTCAGGTCAATCTCTCTCTCTCTCTCCTAATCTAAATGGAGAGGACGCCAGCCACGTCCTCTCCCTATCAATCTCAATGCACGTGTGAAAATGGCGGCGACGCGCGGCTCCTTATATAGAATCCGAGTCTCGCGATAGAATCCGAGCCTCGCGAGAATCCGACAGCGTCATGATGACGTTCGGGCGCGCTCGGGTTAACCGAGCAAGGCGGGAAGATCCGAGTCGCTCGGACCCGTGAAAAAAAACATGAAGTTCGTGCGGGTTCGGATTCAGAGAAACCGAACCCGCTCATCTCTAGTAAATTGTCAACTCAAGCGGAACGTGACCCGTCAACAGCTCCTCCTTCAATTTCTCCCGCCACTGAGGCTGCAAGGAAAAGGATAACATTTCCTAACCCACCCGCTGGCAGTGATGCAGGGCAGTCATGAGCGAAAGCTGACATCTGGTCCGGACTGAAGGACCTGCCAACGTTTACTGACATGTCTACTGTCACTGCATATGATTCTGTCACCATTGAAAGAATGGTGGAGGGTTATATGAGTGACCGCATCCAAGTAGGCATGTCAGACAGTCCGTACGTATACTGGCAGTAAAAAAAGGCAATTTGGAGGCCTTGCACAAACTGGCTTTATTTTAGCTAAGTTGCTTCCCCTCCAGTGTGTACTCCGAAAGAGTGTTTAGTGCAGCCGGTAACCTTGTCAGCAATCGGCGTAGGAGGTTACTTCCAGAAAATGTGGAGAAGATGATGTTCATCAAAATTAATTATGAAGTCCTCCGGGAAGACCTTTACCAGCAATTGCCTCCAGAAAGTGCACAGGGACCTGTGATGGTGGATTCCAGTGGGGACGAATTAATACTCAGTGAGGAGGGGGATGTACACAGTGAAAGGGGTGAGGAATCGGACGATGATGATGAGGTGGACATCTTGCCTCTGTACAGCCAGTTTGTGCAAGGAGAGATTGATTGCTTCTTTTTTGGTGGGGGCCCAAACAAACCAGTAATTTCAGCCACAGTCGTGTGGCAGACCCTGTCGATTAAATGATTGGTTTGTTAAAGTGTGCATGTCTTGTTTATACAATATAAGGGTGGGTGGGAGGGACCAAGGACAATTCCATCTTGCACCTCTTTTTCTTCTTTGCATCATGTGCTGTTTGGGGACTAGTTTTTTTAAGTGCCATCCTGTCTGACACTGCAGTGCCACTCCTAGATGGGCCAGGTGTTTGTGCCACACACTTGTGTCGCTTAGCTTGGCCAACCAGCTACCTAATTGCACCTCTTTTTCTTCTTTGCATCATGTGCTGTTTGGGGATTAGTTTTTTCCCTTATAGCTATGTTTAGCTATGTTTCTTGAAACTGATGTTGAATGTGATCATATAGTGGTCACTGTTTCCCAAGGTCTCCCCAACTTTAGCGTTTGATATAATGTCCACATTATTGGTAATAACTAGGTCCAGAATAATTTTACCTGTAGTTGGGTCCTCGACTAATTAAGTCAAGTATTGATCCTTTAATGTATTTAAGAACCTGCTGCTCCTAGTTTTTACACATGAATGGTTACTCCAACTTATATCAGGATACATTCCCCAAAAACTAGGATGTCCCCCATTCTCACAGCATTTTCAATTTGCTGTAAGAGTTGTTCCTCGTCATGTACGCTAAAATCCGATTGGTTGTAGCACGTGTCAACGACTAGTTTCTTTGCCTCTGTGCCCCACTTGTGATCTCAACCCATAGCGACTCCACATTATCTCAAGCCCCTTCGTAAATACCCTCTATTAAGTTTGGTTTTAGAGATGGTTTAACAAAGAGACATACCCCTCCTACCCTTTTGGTAGCCATGTTCCTCCTGAAAAGAGAATATCCCTCCACATTCGCAGCCCAGTCGTGAGAGTTGTCCCACCATGTTTCCGTAATACCTATAATATCATACTGAGACTTTGATACAAGCCATTCCAATTCCCCCATTTTACCCGATAGGCTTCTTGCATTCGCAAGCATATATTTTAGCTTAGCCTCTTCCTTGCCCAATTGTTTTAATGGTATCTTATCTATATTTACAAATGCCTTTCTAGAATTGCCCTTACCTCCCTTTCCACCCCATTATACATAATACAGCCTTCCTTACTACTACGGTTCATAATTTACTACAGTTCATAATTTACTATTTACGGTTCATAATTTTATATATAAGTATGTTGGTTATATTAAGAACTAATTGAAATAACAAACAAAACTTTGCTAACGGTGTATTCCCGGTATTGTGTAATGCATGCGTTGTTGTACAATAAACGGTTGCCCAGGAACTCATTCCCACTTCCGGGAATTAGAAGGACCTAACACGTATGGTTCGGGTCATGGCTTTTGCCGTGCAGTATCACGACCATGGGGTAAATTTACTAAGATGGGAGTTGTATTTAAGATGGGATGTTGTCCATAGCAACCAATCAGATTACAGGTATTATCTCCTAGAAGGTGCTAGATAAATGAGAAGTAGATTCTGATTGGTTGCTATTGGCAACATCCCATATTAAATACAACTCTCATCTTAGTAAATTTACCCCCATGTGATCTACCATCCGATCCCTTTTCTGGTTTGTGTGATATCACGGCCGGATGATCACTATGCTGATCATGTGACAGTAAAGTCACATGATTGGGGCAAGACCTCAGTTGCTACAAATACACTAATCCCTTTGTTGAATAGGGGAAGGATTAAAGACAAATCAAATATGTGACCAGGACAATCCAATCACCATGCATAATAAGTAAAATATAGCCTCCAATCAAATGACATGTGATATCCCTGCCTGTCACATGACCGGAATTAGTGAAATACAAAATATGTTTTTATAGGGCTGTAATGCTCTTTTTTTTATTATTTATGGATCTTTATTTATAGGTTTGCATCCCTATTCAAATTAATTGTTAAAATATTAATTTTGTGTCTTTTAAAATATATGTATACCAATTATTGCAACACAGGGGCTATCAGTAATCTAATTGGTCACCCTTTATAAGGGTGCTTAGTGTCATGCAGTGTCACCTTTGAAAAAGCTGCCTATAGACAGCGAAACGCGTCAGGAGGTTCCCCCTTCTGGTCAGTGGGCAACAAGATTGGTTTATCCAGTCCTTGGACAAGATTTATGTGGACTTTTCTATTGCGTGCGGTCTGAGCCTTGATGGTTAGAGGGACTCCATGAAAATTGCGTTGACTCTTCGTTACCACCTTTCGGATTAATGCTATTTTTGGAACCGACCCCGACAAATACCACAGGACCGGTAATTATATCCACGTTCTAGGACATCTCTTGGTGGTCCCTGGACTGAACTATTTATCCAAGTTTGGGCATTCATTTTGCATAGTACCATCCTACTGAGCCCACACAAATAGACCACGGAAAGGGGGAACAAGAACATATGCTGTACTTACCTGCAACTTATGCTTTATAATCGTGTTTCTAGAGTTTCTCTTAACTTGTGTATCTTAGCATATTAAAAGTGTGATACAAATTTAGTACACTGTGTGGCTTATACATGTAGTTAGCCTATGTATAATAGAATTGAGCGCTGTTTTCTCTAGATAACCAGTGTACATTTATTTTCACTGCACACCTGAATTTTTACAGCATACAAGACAGGGCCATCACCCCCCTATATTTTCACAGCATACAGGAGGACATTGCCCCTGCCCCCTGTACAACACAGTGACAGCCAGGACAGTTGCAGCACATGAAACACCAGTGACAGCCAGGACAGTTGCAGCACATGAAACACCAGTGACAGCCAGGACAGTTGCAGCACATGAAACACCAGTGACAGCCAGGACAGTTGCAGCACATGAAACACCAGTGACAGCCAGGACAGTTGCAGCACATGAAACACCAGTGACAGCCAGGACAGTTGCAGCACATGAAACACCAGTGACAGCCAGGACAGTTGCAGCGCATGAAACACCAGTGACAGCCAGGACAGCACCCCTAACACAGCACAGGCACACCACAGTGACAGGAACAGCACCCATAGAGACCACATACTGACCCCACCTGACACCACCATCCACAGAGAGAGACAGAGGTCTGTCTCCCTCACTCTCCAAGTCCGGAGTGAAAATGGCGGCGACGCTGTTTATATGTAATCCAAAACCCGTGAGAATCCGTCAGCGGAATGATTACATTTTCCCTCGTTCTGGTTTCCGAGTCTGGCGGGAACTCCTGAGCTGCACTCGGTTCCCGTCTCGGAACGTGAAGTTCTGGGGGGTTTCGGATCTCTGAGATCCAAACCCGCTCATCTCTATTTATAAGTTACCAATATCTTAAACTCTAACGTTGTTCAGTACTGAAATGACCTCCCAGTTTATGTAACAACACAGTTCAGCTGAGTGTTCTTTCGTTTGTGCACATTAGTTGACTTTTACTGCTGTCTCCTTTGAAAGTTGAAGATGCAATATGATAAATTAAAGTGTTTTCTAAACTGTCACTTACTGAGTCACTCTGCATTTAATGCGAGGTCCTGGTGGAAACAACTGAAAAGGTTCCTTGGTTCCAGCTAAACTATTATCACTCTCCTTTTTCTAATCAATTGACACAAAATTTGGACCAAATGTAGCAAAGGTTAATTTGTCCTGGCTGAACGGCCTCAGTTTCCTTCTGTATAGAATCATCAGTGTCTGAACAAGAATTCAGTAACCTCTCACTAGGCGGAGATTAGTTGATCGCACCAGCAGCAAAAAGTTGCTTGGTGCGATCAACTTGGAATGAGGGCCATAGTCTGATGCAAAAAGTGGATTACTCTCATCTGATACAAGCTTATTTCCATGGGCACTCAATAGGGTCGGTTTACACTATAATGTGCTGCATTGTACTGAGGTGAATGGTGGGATATTTGACAGCGATACCTCGCCTATTGGATGGACAGAACCCCTCACAGCAAGCAGCTTCTGCCTCTCCCCTTTGAAGGAAGGTCCAGTCCCACCGCATGGCCCACCTTACTCAGTCACTGGATGTTAGGGCTATGGTGATTGCTCCGCCCACCGCTGCGAGCGGCGCCTTAGCAGCCCAAGACCCTCTTCTCAGCGATTACCTCAGGACACCCCTCACAGTCAGTGCCCGCTCTCCATACATCCTGGACCCTGTGCCGCTCTGTCCCGACCAACTGCTGCTCACTTCCAACTAACACTGGTCATGTGACCTGCTTCTGACCTCCAGAGCAGCTGCCGAGGGTGGTGGGAATTTTCTGCCTGTGTAACCACATGTACATACTCTGTAGCGCACTCCTCAGTGTCCACGTAATAGCTCATATAGCAGAGTATTACATATCTGTAATACATGCAATGGTCAGGGTGGACAGGACAAGACTTCAGACATTCATGTCTCCAGGTGAAGGGTCAGGATAGGCTTCAATGGGCAAATCTTAGGCTAAGATCTGGCTTGGCTACAAAACTTGGGTGCGCTCTCCTCGCAAACTATTATGATTATGATGCCAATTGTCCTGACTGGGCCTGCTAACTTGTATTGGGGAGCGTTGAGCGCCAATGATTGTGTTATTCAATGCGTGTTGCTGTCCCATTTATTTTTTGCCCTTTTTTCCACCACCACGCTAGCATCTTCATATAAATAATAGATCATATGTCAAAATACATTTGTTCCAATTTGAAACTCCAACTCCAGTTATCATGTGTCGTTATATAATGAGATAAGTCTTTATTTGTTAAGCTTAATTATTAAAGAGGGTATAAACAGATTTGAACCCTACGGGAGTTTAAGAAAAAACATTGTCTTTTACATGTTTCTGTTTAGCCGGTAAGTACAGACAGTATAATCCACAAATTAAATATTACTACTGTTATTAAAATAAGGATTGATATGTGCCAATGATAATTGAGAAGCTTAAATAAAAGCAGAGAGTGCTGGACAACATATTTGCTGCATTGGGAAAATGTTTTTCATTGATGTAGTCGACAATGGACAAAATTCCAGCTGTGGTCTCCTCACATGTAGGTCTGATCTGCTCTTCAGGAAGAATAAATCCATATGTACCATTATCTCTAAGCTCAAACGTGTATGCTAAATCAATTCCCAGATCGGCAGCCCAATCCTGTGAAGTGCCGGAAGTGCTATCTGTTAATTAAAATAATAAAGGTATTAGCAAGTAGCTTGTTCTTCCCTTATATTTACTATAGAGATATCCCACATGTTACGTTATTAATGCCTCACATACCCCCAATGCTGTGGTATAATTAATCACAGATCACATTGCCTCCACATAGGTTCCCTGTAGAGACCACACTGTCCTATGACAGCGCCATCAGAACACAATGCCTCCACACAGCCGTCTACCCTCACAGATCATACAGCCCCCTTAGATCACACTGCCTCCACACAGATCCCTCCCCTCACAGATCATACAGCTTCCCTCAGATCACACTGCCTCCACACAGCTCCCTCCCCTCACAGATCATACAGCCCCCTCAGATCACACTGCCTCCACACAGCTCCCTCCCCTCACAGATCATACAGCCTCCCTCAGATCACACTGCCTCCACACAGATCCCACCCCTCACAGATCATACAGCCCCCTCAGATCACACAGCCTTCTACCCCCACAGATCATACAGCCCCCTCAGATCACACTGCCTACACACAGCTCCTTCTCCTCACAGATCATACAACCCCCTCAGATCACACTGCCTCCACACAGCTCCCTCCCCTCACAGATCATACAGCCCCCCTCAGATCACACTGCCTCCACACAGCTCCCACCCCTCACAGATCATACAGCTTCCCTCAGATCACACTGCCTCCACACAGCTCCCACCCCTCACAGATCATACAGCCTCCCTCAGATCACACTGCCTCCACACAGCTCCCTCCCCTCACAGATCATACAGCCTCCCTCAGATCACACTGCCTCCACACAGCTCTCTCCCCTCACAGATCATACAGCTCCCTCATATCATACTGCCTCCACACAGCTCCCTCCCCTCACAGATCATACAGCCTCCCTCAGATCACACTGCCTCCACACAGATCCCACCCCTCACAGATCATATAGCCTCCCTCAGATCACACTGCCTCCACACAGATCCCACCCCTCACAGATCATACAGTCCCCTCAGATCACACTGCCTCCACACAGCTCTCTCCCCTCACAGATCATACAGCCCCCTCAGATCACACTGCCTCCACACAGCTCCCACCCCTCACAGATCATACAGCCTCCCTCAGATCACACTGCCTCCACACAGATCCCACCCCTCACAGATCATACAGCCCCCTCAGATCACACAGCCTTCTACCCTCACAGATCATACAGCCCCCTCAGATCACACTGCCTCCACACAGCTCCCTCTCCTCACAGATCATACAACCCCCTCAGATCACACTGCCTCCACACAGCTCCCTCCCCTCACAGATCATACAGCCCCCCTCAGATCACACTGCCTCCACACAGCTCCCACCCCTCACAGATCATACAGCTTCCCTCAGATCACACTGCCTCCACACAGCTCCCTCCCCTCACAGATCATACAGCCTCCCTCAGATCACACTGCCTCCACACAGCTCTCTCCCCTCACAGATCATACAGCTCCCTCATATCATACTGCCTCCACACAGCTCACTCCCCTCACAGATCATACAGCCCCCTCATATCACACTGTCTCCACACAGCTCCCTCCCCTCACAGATCATACAGCCTCCCTCAGATCACACTGCCTCCACACAGATCCCACCCCTCACAGATCATATAGCCTCCCTCAGATCACACTGCCTCCACACAGATCCCACCCCTCACAGATCATACAGCCCCCTCAGATCACACTGCCTCCACACAGCTCCCTCCCCTCACAGATCATACAGCCCCCTCAGATCACACTGCCTCCACACAGCTCCCACCCCTCACAGATCATACAGCCTCCCTCAGATCACACTGCCTCCACACAGATCCCACCCCTCACAGATCATACAGCCCCCTCAGATCACACAGCCTTCTACCCTCACAGATCATACAGCCCCCTCAGATCACACTGCCTCCACACAGCTCCCTCTCCTCACAGATCATACAACCCCCTCAGATCACACTGCCTCCACACAGCTCCCTCCCCTCACAGATCATACAGCTTCCCTCAGATCACACTGCCTCCACACAGCTTCCTCCCCTCACAGATCATACAGCCCCCCTCAGATCACACTGCCTCCACACAGCTCCCTCCCCTCACAAATCATACAGCCCCCCTCAGATCACACTGCCTCCTCACAGCTCCCTCCCCTCACAGATCATACAGTTCCCCTCAGATCTCACTGCCTCCACACAGCTCCCTCCCCTCACAGATCAAACAGCCCTCTCATATCACACTGCCTCCACACAGCTCCCTCCCCTCACAGATCATACAGCCCCCCTCAGATCACACTGCCTCCACACAGCTCCCTCTCCTCACAGATCATAAAGCCCCCTCAGATCACACTGCCTCCACACAGCTCCCTCCCCTCACAGATCATACAGCTTCCCTCAGATCACACTGCCTCCACACAGCTCCCTCCCCTCACAGATCATACAGCCCTCTCAAATCACACTGCCTCCACACAGCTCCCTCCCCTCACAGATCATACAGCCCCCCTCAGATCACACTGCCTCCACACAGCTCCCTCTCCTCACAGATCATACAGCCCCCTCAGATCACACTGCCTCCACACAGCTCCCTCTCCTCACAGATCATACAGCCCCCTCAGATCACACTGCCTCCACACAGATCCCACCCCTCACAGATCATACAGCCTCCCTCAGATCACACTGCCTCCACACAGATCCCACCCCTCACAGATCATACAGCCCCCTCAGATCACACTGCCTCCACACAGCTCCCTCCCCTCACAGATCATACAGCCCCCTCAGATCACACTGCCTCCACACAGCTCCCTCTCCTCACAGATCATACAACCCCCTCAGATCACACTGCCTCCACACAGCTCCCTCCCCTCACAGATCATACAGCCCCCCTCAGATCACACTGCCTCCACACAGCTCCCTCCCCTCACAGATCATACAGCTTCCCTCAGATCACACTGCCTCCACACAGCTTCCTCCCCTCACAGATCATACAGCTTCCCTCATATCACACTGCCTCCACACAGCTCCCTCCCCTCACAGATCATACAGCCCCCCTCAGATCACACTGCCTCCTCACCGCTCGCTCCCCTCACAGATCATACAGCCCCCCTCAGATCTTACTGCCTCCACACAGCTCCCTCCCCTCACAGATCAAACAGCCCTCTCATATCACACTGCCTCCACACAGCTCCCTCCCCTCACAGATCATACAGCCCCCCTCAGATCACACTGCCTCCACACAGCTCCCTCTCCTCACAGATCATACAGCCCCCTCAGATCACACTGCCTCCACACAGTTCCCTCCCCTCACAGATCATACAGCTTCCCTCAGATCGCACTGCCTCCACACAGCTCCCTCCCCTCACAGATCATACAGCCCTCTCATATCACACTGTCTCCACACAGCTCCCTCCCCTCACAGATCATACAGCTCCCTCAGATCACACTGCCTCCACACAGCTCCCTCTCCTCACAGATCATACAGCTCCCTCAGATCACACTACCTCCACACAGCTCCCTCCCCTCACAGATCATACAGCTTCCCACATATCACTCTGCCTCCACACAGCTCCCTCCCCTCACAGATCATACAGCCTCCCTCAGATCACACTGCCTCCATACAGCTCCCTCCATACACAGATCATACAGCCCCCTCAGATCACACTACCTCCACACAGCTCCCTCCCCTCACAGATCATACAGCCCCCTCAGATCACACTGCCTCCACACAACCTTCTACCCTCACAGATCATACAGCCCCCTCAGATCACACTGCCTCCACACAGCTCCCTCCCCTCACAGATCATACAGCCCTCTCATATCACACTTCCTCCACACAGCTCCCTCCCCTCACAGATCATACAGCGCCCTCAAATCACACTACCTCCACACAGCTCCCTCCCCTCAAAGATCATACAGCCCCCTCAGATCACACTGCCTCCAAACAACCTTCTACCCTCTCAGATCATACAGCCCCCTCATATCACACTGCTGCCACACAGCTCCCTCCCCTCACAGATCATACAGCCCCCTCAGATCACACTGCCTCCACACAACCTTCTACCCTCTCAGATCATACAGCCTCCTCAGATCACACTGCCTCCACACAGCTCCCTCCCCTCACAGATCATACAGACTCCTCAAATCACACTGCCTCCACACAGCTCCCTCCCCTCACAGATCATACAGCCCTCTCATATCACACTTCCTCCACACAGCTCCCTCCCCTCACAGATCATACAGCCCCCCTCAGATCACACTGCCTCCACACAGCTCCCTCCCCTCACAGATCATACAGCCTCCCTCAGATCACACTGCCTCCACACAGCTCCCTCCCCTCACAGATCATACAGCCCCTCTCAGATCATACTGCCTCCACACAGCTCCCTCCCCTCACAGATCATACAGCCCCCCTCAGATCACACTGCCTCCACACAGCTCCCTCTCCTCACAGATCATACAGCCCCCTCAGATCATACTGCCTCCACACTGCTCCCTCCATACACAGATTATACAGCCCCCTCAAATCACACTACCTCCACACAGCTCCCTCCCCTCACAGATCATACAGCCCCCTCAGATCACTCTGCCTCCAAACAACCTTCTACCCTCTCAGATCATACAGCCCCCTCATATCACACTGCTGCCACACAGCTCCCTCCCCTCACAGATCATGCAGCCCCCTCAGATCACACTGCCTCCACACAGCTCCCTCCCCTCACAGATCATACAGCCCCCTCTCATATCACACTGTCTCCACACAGCTCCCTCCCCTCACAGATCATACAGCTCCCTCAGATCACACTGTCTCCACACAGCTCCCTCCCCTCACAGATCATACAGCCTCCCTCAGATCACACTGCCTCCACACAGCTCCCTCCCCTCACAGATCATACAGCCCCCTCAGATCACACTACCTCCACACAGCTCCCTCCCTCACAGATCATACAGCTTCCCTCAGATCACACTGCCTCCACACAGCTCCCTCCCCTCACAGATTATACAGCCCCCTCAGATCACACTGCCTCCACACAGCTCCCTCCCCTCACAGATCATACAGCCTCCCTCAGATCACACTGCCTCCACACAGCTCCCTCCCCTCACAGATCATACAGCCCCCTCAGATCACACTGCCTCCACACAGCTCCCTCCCCTCACAGATCATACAGCCTCCCTCAGATCACACTGCCTCCACACAGATCCCACCCCTCACAGATCATATAGCCCCCTCAGATCACACAGCCTCCACACAGCCTTCTACCCTCACAGATCATACAGCCCCCTCAGATCACACTGCCTCCACACAGCTCCCTCTCCTCACAGATCATACAGCCCCCCTCAGATCACACTGCCTCCACACAGTTCCCTCCCCTCACAGATCATACAGCTTCCCTCAGATCACACTGCCTCCACACAGCTCCCTCCCCTCACAGATCATACAGCCCTCTCATATCACACTGCCTCCACACAGCTCCCTCCCCTCACAGATCATACAGCTCCCTCAGATCACACTGCCTCCACACAGCTCACTCCCCTCACAGATCATACAGCCCCCTCATATCACACTGTCTCCACACAGCTCCCTCCCCTCACAGATCATACAGCCTCCCTCAGATCACACTGCCTCCACACAGATCCCACCCCTCACAGATCATATAGCCTCCCTCAGATCACACTGCCTCCACACAGATCCCACCCCTCACAGATCATACAGCCCCCTCAGATCACACTGCCTCCACACAGCTCCCTCCCCTCACAGATCATACAGCCCCCTCAGATCACACTGCCTCCACACAGCTCCCACCCCTCACAGATCATACAGCCTCCCTCAGATCACACTGCCTCCACACAGATCCCACCCCTCACAGATCATACAGCCCCCTCAGATCACACAGCCTTCTACCCTCACAGATCATACAGCCCCCTCAGATCACACTGCCTCCACACAGCTCCCTCTCCTCACAGATCATACAACCCCCTCAGATCACACTGCCTCCACACAGCTCCCTCCCCTCACAGATCATACAGCCCCCCTCAGATCACACTGCCTCCACACAGCTCCCACCCCTCACAGATCATACAGCTTCCCTCAGATCACACTGCCTCCACACAGCTCCCTCCCCTCACAGATCATACAGCCTCCCTCAGATCACACTGCCTCCACACAGCTCTCTCCCCTCACAGATCATACAGCTCCCTCATATCATACTGCCTCCACACAGCTCACTCCCCTCACAGATCATACAGCCCCCTCATATCACACTGTCTCCACACAGCTCCCTCCCCTCACAGATCATACAGCCTCCCTCAGATCACACTGCCTCCACACAGATCCCACCCCTCACAGATCATATAGCCTCCCTCAGATCACACTGCCTCCACACAGATCCCACCCCTCACAGATCATACAGCCCCCTCAGATCACACTGCCTCCACACAGCTCCCTCCCCTCACAGATCATACAGCCCCCTCAGATCACACTGCCTCCACACAGCTCCCACCCCTCACAGATCATACAGCCTCCCTCAGATCACACTGCCTCCACACAGATCCCACCCCTCACAGATCATACAGCCCCCTCAGATCACACAGCCTTCTACCCTCACAGATCATACAGCCCCCTCAGATCACACTGCCTCCACACAGCTCCCTCTCCTCACAGATCATACAACCCCCTCAGATCACACTGCCTCCACACAGCTCCCTCCCCTCACAGATCATACAGCTTCCCTCAGATCACACTGCCTCCACACAGCTTCCTCCCCTCACAGATCATACAGCTTCCCTCATATCACACTGCCTCCACACAGCTCCCTCCCCTCACAAATCATACAGCTCCCTCAGATCACACTGCCTCCACACAGCTCCCTCTCCTCACAGATCATACAGCTCCCTCAGATCACACTACCTCCACACAGCTCCCTCCCCTCACAGATCATACAGCTTCCCACATATCACTCTGCCTCCACACAGCTCCCTCCCCTCACAGATCATACAGCCTCCCTCAGATCACACTGCCTCCATACAGCTCCCTCCATACACAGATCATACAGCCCCCTCAGATCACACTACCTCCACACAGCTCCCTCCCCTCACAGATCATACAGCCCCCTCAGATCACACTGCCTCCACACAACCTTCTACCCTCACAGATCATACAGCCCCCTCAGATCACACTGCCTCCACACAGCTCACTCCCCTCACAGATCATACAGCCCTCTCATATCACACTTCCTCCACACAGCTCCCTCCCCTCACAGATCATACAGCGCCCTCAAATCACACTACCTCCACACAGCTCCCTCCCCTCAAAGATCATACAGCCCCCTCAGATCACACTGCCTCCAAACAACCTTCTACCCTATCAGATCATACAGCCCCCTCATATCACACTGCTGCCACACAGCTCCCTCCCCTCACAGATCATACAGCCCCCTCAGATCACACTGCCTCCACACAACCTTCTACCCTCTCAGATCATACAGCCTCCTCAGATCACACTGCCTCCACACAGCTCCCTCCCCTCACAGATCATACAGACTCCTCAAATCACACTGCCTCCACACAGCTCCCTCCCCTCACAGATCATACAGCCCTCTCATATCACACTTCCTCCACACAGCTCCCTCCCCTCACAGATCATACAGCCCCCCTCAGATCACACTGCCTCCACACAGCTCCCTCCCCTCACAGATCATACAGCCTCCCTCAGATCACACTGCCTCCACACAGCTCCCTCCCCTCACAGATCATACAGCCCCTCTCAGATCATACTGCCTCCACACAGCTCCCTCCCCTCACAGATCATACAGCCCCCCTCAGATCACACTGCCTCCACACAGCTCCCTCTCCTCACAGATCATACAGCCCCCTCAGATCATACTGCCTCCACACTGCTCCCTCCATACACAGATTATACAGCCCCCTCAAATCACACTACCTCCACACAGCTCCCTCCCCTCACAGATCATACAGCCCCCTCAGATCACTCTGCCTCCAAACAACCTTCTACCCTCTCAGATCATACAGCCCCCTCATATCACACTGCTGCCACACAGCTCCCTCCCCTCACAGATCATGCAGCCCCCTCAGATCACACTGCCTCCACACAGCTCCCTCCCCTCACAGATCATACAGCCCCCTCTCATATCACACTGTCTCCACACAGCTCCCTCCCCTCACAGATCATACAGCTCCCTCAGATCACACTGTCTCCACACAGCTCCCTCCCCTCACAGATCATACAGCCTCCCTCAGATCACACTGCCTCCACACAGCTCCCTCCCCTCACAGATCATACAGCCCCCTCAGATCACACTACCTCCACACAGCTCCCTCCCTCACAGATCATACAGCTTCCCTCAGATCACACTGCCTCCACACAGCTCCCTCCCCTCACAGATTATACAGCCCCCTCAGATCACACTGCCTCCACACAGCTCCCTCCCCTCACAGATCATACAGCCTCCCTCAGATCACACTGCCTTCACATAAATCCCACCCCTCACAGATCATACAGCCTCCCTCAGATCACACTGCCTCCACACAGATCCCACCCCTCACAGATCATACAGCCTCCCTCAGATCACACTGCCTCCACACAGCTCCCTCCCCTCACAGATCATACAGCCCCCTCAGATCACACTGCCTCCACACAGCTCCCTCCCCTCACAGATCATACAGCCTCCCTCAGATCACACTGCCTCCACACAGATCCCACCCCTCACAGATCATATAGCCCCCTCAGATCACACAGCCTCCACACAGCCTTCTACCCTCACAGATCATACAGCCCCCTCAGATCACACTGCCTCCACACAGCTCCCTCTCCTCACAGATCATACAGCCCCCCTCAGATCACACTGCCTCCACACAGTTCCCTCCCCTCACAGATCATACAGCTTCCCTCAGATCACACTGCCTCCACACAGCTCCCTCCCCTCACAGATCATACAGCCCTCTCATATCACACTGCCTCCACACAGCTCCCTCCCCTCACAGATCATACAGCTCCCTCATATCATACTGCCTCCACACAGCTCACTCCCCTCACAGATCATACAGCCCCCTCATATCACACTGTCTCCACACAGCTCCCTCCCCTCACAGATCATACAGCCTCCCTCAGATCACACTGCCTCCACACAGATCCCACCCCTCACAGATCATATAGCCTCCCTCAGATCACACTGCCTCCACACAGCTCCCACCCCTCACAGATCATACAGCCCCCTCAGATCACACTGCCTCCACACAGCTCCCTCCCCTCACAGATCATACAGCCCCCTCAGATCACACTGCCTCCACACAGCTCCCACCCCTCACAGATCATACAGCCTCCCTCAGATCACACTGCCTCCACACAGATCCCACCCCTCACAGATCATACAGCCCACTCAGATCACACTGCCTCCACACAACCTTCTACCGTCACAGATCATACAGCCCCCTCAGATCAAACTGCCTCCACACAGCTCCCTCCCCTCACAGATCATATAGCCCCCTCAGATCACACTGCCTCCACACAGCTCCCTCTCCTCACAGATCATACAGCCCCCTCAGATCACACTGCCTCCACACAGCTCCCTCCCCTCACAGATCATACAGCCCCCCTCAGATCACACTGCCTCCACACAGCTCCCTCCCCTCACAGATCATACAGCTTCCCTCAGATCACACTGCCTCCATACAGCTCCCTCCCCTCACAGATCATACAGCCCCCCTCAGATCACACTGCCTCCACACAGCTCCCTCTCCTCACAGATCATACAGCCCCCCTCAGATCACACTGCCTCCACACAGCTCCCTCTCCTCACAGATCATACAGCCCCCTCAGATCACACTGCCTCCACACAGCTCCCACCCCTCACAGATCATACAGCCCCCCTCAGATCACACTGCCTCCACACAGCTCCCTCCCCTCACAGATCATACAGCTCCCTCAGATCACACTACCTCCACACAGCTCCCTCCCCTCACAGATCATACAGCTTCCCACATATCACTCTGCCTCCACACAGCTCCCTCCCCTCACAGATCATACAGCCTCCCTCAGATCACACTGCCTCCATACAGCTCCCTCCATACACAGATCATACAGCCCCCTCAGATCACACTACCTCCACACAGCTCCCTCCCCTCACAGATCATACAGCCCCCTCAGATCACACTGCCTCCACACAACCTTCTACCCTCACAGATCATACAGCCCCCTCAGATCACACTGCCTCCACACAGCTCCCTCCCCTCACAGATCATACAGCCCTCTCATATCACACTTCCTCCACACAGCTCCCTCCCCTCACAGATCATACAGCCCTCTCATATCACACTTCCTCCACACAGCTCCCTCCCCTCACAGATCATACAGCCCCCTCAAATCACACTACCTCCACACAGCTCCCTCCCCTCACAGATCATACAGCCCCCTCAGATCACACTGCCTCCAAACAACCTTCTACCCTCTCAGATCATACAGCCCCCTCATATCACACTGCTGCCACACAGCTCCCTCCCCTCACAGATCATACAGCCCCCTCAGATCACACTGCCTCCACACAACCTTCTACCCTCACAGATCATACAGCCCTCTCATATCACACTTCCTCCACACAGCTCCCTCCCCTCACAGATCATACAGCCCCCTCATATCACACTGCTGCCACACAGCTCCCTCCCCTCACAGATCATGCAGCCCCCTCAGATCACACTGCCTCCACACAGCTCCCTCCCCTCACAGATCATACAGCACCCTCTCATATCACACTGTCTCCACACAGCTCCCTCCCCTCACAGATCATACAGCTCCCTCAGATCACACTGTCTCCACACAGCTCCCTCCCCTCACAGATCATACAGCCTCCCTCAGATCACACTGCCTCCACACAGCTCCCTCCCCTCACAGATCATACAGCCCCCTCAGATCACACTACCTCCACACAGCTCCCTCCCTCACAGATCATACAGCTTCCCTCAGATCACACTGCCTCCACACAGCTCCCTCCCCTCACAGATTATACAGCCCCCTCAGATCACACTGCCTCCACACAGCTCCCTCCCCTCACAGATCATACAGCCTCCCTCAGATCACACTGCCTTCACATAAATCCCACCCCTCACAGATCATACAGCCTCCTTCAGATCACACTGCCTCCACACAGATCCCACCCCTCACAGATCATACAGCCCCCTCAGATCACACTGCCTCCACACAGCTCCCTCCCCTCACAGATCATACAGCCCCCTCAGATCACACTGCCTCCACACAGCTCCCTCCCCTCACAGATCATACAGCCTCCCTCAGATCACACTGCCTCCACACAGATCCCACCCCTCACAGATCATATAGCCCCCTCAGATCACACAGCCTCCACACAGCCTTCTACCCTCACAGATCATACAGCCCCCTCAGATCACACTGCCTCCACACAGCTCCCTCTCCTCACAGATCATACAGCCCCCCTCAGATCACACTGCCTCCACACAGCTCCCTCCCCTCACAGATCATACAGCTTCCCTCAGATCACACTGCCTCCACACAGCTCCCTCCCCTCACAGATCATACAGCCCTCTCATATCACACTGCCTCCACACAGCTCCCTCCCCTCACAGATCATACAGCCCCCCTCAGATCACACTGCCTCCACACAGCTCCCTCTCCTCACAGATCATACAGCCCCCTCAGATCACACTGCCTCCACACAGCTCCCACCCCTCACAGATCATACAGCTTCCCTCAGATCACACTGCCTCCACACAGCTCCCTCCCCTCACAGATCATACAGCTTCCCTCATATCACACTGCCTCCACACAGCTCCCTCCCCTCACAGATCATACAGCCTCCCTCAGATCACACTGCCTCCACACAGCTCCCTCCATACACAGATCATACAGCCCCCTCAGATCACACTACCTCCACACAGCTCCCTCCCCTCACAGATCATACAGCCCACTCAGATCACACTGCCTCCACACAACCTTCTACCGTCACAGATCATACAGCCCCCTCAGATCAAACTGCCTCCACACAGCTCCCTCCCCTCACAGATCATACAGCCCCCTCAGATCACACTGCCTCCACACAGCTCCCTCTCCTCACAGATCATACAGCCCCCTCAGATCACACTGCCTCCACACAGCTCCCTCCCCTCACAGATCATACAGCCCCCCTCAGATCACACTGCCTCCACACAGCTCCCTCCCCTCACAGATCATACAGCTTCCCTCAGATCACACTGCCTCCATACAGCTCCCTCCCCTCACAGATCATACAGCCCCCCTCAGATCACACTGCCTCCACACAGCTCCCTCTCCTCACAGATCATACAGCCCCCTCAGATCACACTGCCTCCACACAGCTCCCACCCCTCACAGATCATACAGCCCCCCTCAGATCACACTGCCTCCACACAGCTCCCTCCCCTCACAGATCATACAGCTTCCCTCAGATCACACTGCCTCCACACAGCTCCCTCCCCTCACAGATCATACAGCTTCCCTCATATCACACTGCCTCCACACAGCTCCCTCCCCTCACAGATCATACAGCCTCCCTCAGATCACACTGCCTCCACACAGCTCCCTCCATACACAGATCATACAGCCCACTCAGATCACACTGCCTTCACATAAATCCCACCCCTCACAGATCATACAGCCTCCCTCAGATCACACTGCCTCCACACAGATCCCACCCCTCACAGATCATACAGCCCCCTCAGATCACACTGCCTCCACACAGCTCCCTCCCCTCACAGATCATACAGCCCTCTCATATCACACTGCCTCCACACAGCTCCCTCCCCTCACAGATCATACAGCCCCCCTCAGATCACACTGCCTCCACACAGCTCCCTCCCCTCACAGATCATACAGCCTCCCTCAGATCACACTGCCTCCACACAGATCCCACCCCTCACAGATCATATAGCCCCCTCAGATCACACAGCCTCCACACAGCCTTCTACCCTCACAGATCATACAGCCCCCTCAGATCACACTGCCTCCACACAGCTCCCTCTCCTCACAGATCATACAGCCCCCTCAGATCGCACTGCCTCCACACAGCTCCCTCCATACACAGATCATACAGCCCACTCAGAACACACTACCTCCACACAGCTCCCTCCCCTCACAGATCATGCAGCCCCTTCAGATCACACTGCCTCCACACAACCTTCTACCCTCTCAGATCATACAGCCCCCTCAGATCACACTACCTCCACACAGCTCCCTCCCCTCACAGATCATACAGCCCACTCAGATCACACTGCCTCCACACAACCTTCTACCGTCACAGATCATACAGCCCCCTCAGATCACACTGCCTCCACACAGCTCCCTCCCCTCACAGATCATACAGCCCCCCTCAGATCACACTGCCTCCACACAGCTCCCTCTCCTCACAGATCATACAGCCCCCTCAGATCACACTGCCTCCACACAGCTCCCTCCCCTCACAGATCATACAGCCCTCTCATATCACACTGCCTCCACACAGCTCCCTCCCCTCACAGATCATACAGCCCCCCTCAGATCACACTGCCTCCACACAGCTCCCTCCATACACAGATCATACAGCCCACTCAGAACACACTACCTCCACACAGCTCCCTCCCCTCACAGATCATGCAGCCCCTTCAGATCACACTGCCTCCACACAGCTACCTTCCACCCTCTCAGATCATACAGCCCCCTCAGATCACACTGCCTCCACACAGCTCCCTCCCCTCACAGATCATGCAGCCCCCTCAGATCACACTGCCTCCACACAGATCCCTCCCCTCACAGATCATACAGCTTCCCTCAGATCACACTGCCTCCACACAGCTCCCTCCCCTCACAGATCATACAGCCCCCTCAGATCACACTGCCTCCACACAGCTCCCTCCCCTCACAGATCATACAGCTTCCCTCAGATCACACTGCCTCCACACAGCTCCCTCCCCTCACAGATCATACAGCCCCCTCAGATCACACTACCTCCACACAGCTCCCTCCCCTCACAGATCATACAGCCTCCCTCAGATCACACTGCCTCCACAAAGATCCCACCCCTCACAGATCATACAGCCTCCCTCAGATCACACTGCCTCCACACAGTTCTCACCCCTCACAGATCATACAGCCCCCTCAGATCACACTGCCTCCACACAGCTCCCTCCCCTCCCAGATCATACAGCCCCCTCAGATCACACTGCCTCCACCCAGCTCCCTCCCCTCACAGATCATACAGCTCCCTCAGATCATACTGCCTCCACACAGCCTTCTACCCTCACAGATCATACAGCCCCCTCAGATCACACTGCCTCCACACATCTCCCTCTCCTCACAGATCATACAGCTCCCTCAGATCACACTGCCTCCACCCAGCTCCTTCCCCTCACAGATCATACAGCCCCCCTCAGATCACACTGCCTCCACACAGCTCCCCCCCTCACAGATCATACAGCTCCCTCAGATCACACTGCCTCCACCCAGCTCCCTCCCCTCACAGATCATACAGCCCCCCTCAGATCACACTGCCTCCACACAGCTCCCTCCCCTCACACATCATACAGCTTCCCTCAGATCACACTGCCTCCACACAGCCCCCTCCCCTCACAGATCATACAGCCCCCTCAGATCACACTGCCTCCACACAGCTCCCTCCCCTCACAGATCATACAGCCCCCCTCAGATCACACTACCTCCACACAGCTCCCTCCCCTCACAGATCATACAGCCTCCCTCAGATCACACTGCCTCCACACAGCTTCATCCCCTAACAGAACATACAGCCTCCCTCAGATCACACTGCCTCCACACAGCTCCCTCCCCTCACAGATCATACAGCCTCCCTCAGATCACACTGCCTTAGATTATACAGATCCTCTCAAGTCACACTGCCTCAGATCATACAGCCTCCCTCAGATCACACTGCCTCCATACAGCCCCCATTCCTCACAGATCATGCAGCCCCCTCACAGCCCTTTTCAGATCACACTGCCACACAGAACCTCCCTTCCTCTCACTGATCATTGCCTGTAGTAGTGCAGTGCACACAACTTACTGCTCTCAGCCTCCACCACTCCGACGCCCCTGCCTGTGGCCCCACCCCATGCACCACCAAAGGCCTGAAACAAGGTTCTCAGGTGAAGGGAATCTCCAGTGGTAGATTAGTTCAGGTGGCATACTGAAATGCTAAAATGTACGCACTGCTTCCTATACTATACTATACTATACTATACTATACTATACCATACCATACCACTCTAACCACCACAGAGCATCTCAGTGACCACCATATACTGCAGGGAGCACCAGTAACCACCATATAGTGCACAGAGTATTATGGTAACCATCATGCAATGCAGAGATCATCAGATAATGATGACAGTATCAATGACCCTCATGTAATACAGTGAGCATGGCAGGGAGGGGCCCAGGAGTGCAGAGGATTTGCCCCCTCATGCAATTCAATGACAATACACCCAGCAGCATGTGGGGGTTGCGCAGCACATGAAATAAGGTCACAATGGAGCATTTGTTCCCCAGCAACACAACATGGTTTAACCAGCTTTCAACAGTATCTTTATTTTTTCATGCAGTAACACATACGGTAATCTATTCACAAGAAATAGCTACAGTACTGGAAGCAACATAAACTGGAATTATCAGGTTGTGATTGCATACTTTTAAAAATCTTTACTGCTAAGAAGTTGTGCATTTAGTGTACTCTTACCACTTTATCTTCCATTATATCTCAATGTATACAATGCTGAAAACAGTATTTGGGTGTTATCCTTCATTACCTCTCCTCCACTACCTGCTCCCAACTTGTGCACCTCTTCAAACAAATCCTCTCCTCTGATATCTTCCCCTCATCCTTCAAACTTGCTCTTGTCTCACCCCTTCTAAACAAAACCTAAGAACCTTGATTCCTCCTCACTCCCTAATTACCGACCCATTTATCTTCTCCAATTTGCTTTCAAAATACTTGAGAAGCTTGTCTACAACCATAACACCTGCTACCTGTCCATCAACTCTATACTTTATCCTCTCTAATCTGACTCCCACCCCCTCCACTCCACTGAAACTGACCAAAACACCAACGATCTTCTCTCTGCCAAAGTTAGGGACCACTTCTCCTTCCTCATCCTCCTTGACCACTCTGTGGCTTATGACACCATGGATCATCCTCTACTACTGCACATCCTTCAGACCATTGGTCTCTCTGACACCATTCTTTTTTGATTCTCCTCCTACCTCACCAACCACTCCTAATTCTACCTCTGGTTCTATCTTCCCCAATCCTCCAGGGTTCTATCCTTGGCCCAAGCTCTTTTCTATGTACAGTTTCTCCATGGGTGAACTCATCTGCCTTCAGTATCGCCTCTATCTCTCTCAGGTGTCCAGTTGCCTCTCCACAATTTCCTCCTGGAAGTGCTTTCTCAAACTCAACATGGCCAATTCATTGTCTTCTCTCCAACTAGAGTCTCCTACCCTCCCAGCCTCTATCACTGTCGATAACATTGCTATCACTTCTGTTCCCCAGCTCTACTGATTAAGAGTCATTCTTAACTATTCCTTTTCCTTCAACCCCCACATTCCACCTCTTGCCCTATCCTATCTGCTCCAGCTCCACAACATTGCTCACTTCAGACCCTTCCTCTCCCTGGAAGCTACCAAAACCATTGTCCACTCACTCAACCTTCTCCTAATGGGCCTCCCCTTCTGTCATCTTGCTCTCTTCAATCTGTACTCAGTGATTCATCTACACTTATCTTCTTCTCCTTCCACTTCACATCCACCAAGCCTTTCACTGGCTGCCTTTCACCTACAGAATCCTCTTTAAACTCCTCACCACCACATAAAAATCCCTCTCCAACTCCACTAGTACCTAGATCTCCATCCTCATCTCCATAAACACTCCCTCACACCATCTTTGGTTGGCTAATGACTGTCACCTTTCCTCCCCTCTGGTTACCACATCTCATTCCAGAATCCAAGACTGCTCTTGTTCTGCCCCCCCAGCATTGGGGACAGTCGCCTACATCTATTAGACTATCCCCATTGCTTTAAACAGGCGCTGAAACCCCATCTGTTCATAAAAGCATACAAGTCCACCATTAAACAATATCACCATGTAGTCTACCTCACCTTCTTGCACCCTCTAACTTTCTTACTATCGCTTCTTGCCCTTAGTTTCCTTTATACTTGCTCTCTCCTTATGTCTTCCATTTGTATCACCCTTTCCCTTCATAGTGTAAGCTAATGAGCAGGAAGGTACTGTAAGCTCCCTCCTGTTCTCATTACCCACTTCTCTTACACACCAGCTACACTCTACACCTCCTCCTTTGGGCTCTCTGCCTCCGGACTCCACTCCAAAGTTGTTTTCTTTTCTTCTGCCGCATTAGGCCTGTTATCTGAGTCTAAGCTAACAGGTACAGGTCTCAGCTTATGCTGAATATTTACATTGGACCCCTTGCATCAGTGGCTGTATTGAGAGTTTGTTACTTGTCTACTGTATTGTACAATTCTCTGTACTGTACTTTTATCCCTGTACTTTATTATTGTTTGCCACATGTATGGCGCTGCGGACCACTTGTAGCACCCTATTAATAATGTTTATTATTATTATTATTATAATTATTGATGATAATAATAATAATAATAATAATACAAGTACA
Organism: Pseudophryne corroboree; assembly: GCF_028390025.1. NCBI lineage: Eukaryota > Metazoa > Chordata > Amphibia > Anura > Myobatrachidae > Pseudophryne > Pseudophryne corroboree. The sequence continues at coordinate 18,462,049 of NC_086450.1, forward strand.
AATACTACACAAAACAGTTATTATTTCAGACTAAAATAATAAGTGTCCAGATTTATCATCATTATCTTGCTCTATAAGCTTACACAGTATAGTAGCTGTTGATCCAACGTCATATTGTGTACCATAAAGCTTCGTTATTTCGGCAGCGGCATTCAGCCCCACGGCCATCTGTAATAAATATTTGAAAAGAAAACATGGTTTATATCTGAATTTATCTAATATCTCAAACTAAATATCCTGTTGTTAGTGATCCCTTGGTCCATGCATTTTGTTCATTTGGTTTAGGACCAAGGGGGTCAGGTAGTACACATTGAGTCTCAGGTATGGAGCAGGAACGTGGGAGGCAATCAGGAGTCAGTGTCACAGACACAGGTAGAACGTTTGTATTGTTTACCAAGTGATATTTTGCTTTTAATGGGCTGATGTCTTACTCTCTCTTACTTACTCCCCTCTCTCTCTCTTACTTACTCCCCCCTCCTGTCATTTCTGACTTCTTGTTTTTTTCAAAAGGAGAACAGCAGCTGCATTACTGCTATTTCCGTCAGTCAGATTTGATAAAAGAGCCGGAAGGCACAAGGACCGCGGCTCTAACAGAAAGACCGTGTGGTAACCAATGGGGAGGCTGGAGCTGCAGTTCCAGCCTCCCCCTGCTCACACCGCAACCTACTTTCCCCACTGCCAGTCGGCCAGAGTCCAGCCCAGGCGCGGGGTTCAAATGCCAGCATCGAGTAAAACTGTTTCTTATGACGGCGCGGAAGGCTTCATTAGCCCTCACTGCACCGCACAATAAACCCAGCGCTTCCTCCACTTCCTTTACCATCATGCTAGGTGCAGTCACACTCAGCCTCAGCTGTGAGAAGGCGGCCCGTGTGACTGTGACAGGGCTGGCCTGCAGACGTCTTATGCTGCTTGTTGGAGATCCAGCTGGCTGCTTCTGCTAATCAAAGATGGGCAGTTTGTGTCCTGCAGTCTAATACCCCTTTTCCACTAGCTTTTAAAACACGGGGGGCGCGCATTTACCCGTGTTTTTCCCTAGTGGAAAAGGGTCCCCCTGCAGATTCCCGGATCAAGTGATCCGGGAATCCTACCCAGGTAGCTTGCCGGGCTGAACACGTGTTCAACCCGGTAAGCTGTGTAGTGTGAGCCTTGACACGGCTCCCATTCACAGTGTATGGGAGGGCGGCGCTGGGAGATCATGTGATTTCCCAGCGCCGCTCCTGCTGCGTCACTAGCAGCGTCACCAACCCGGCAATATGCTACAGTGGAAAAGGGGTATGAGTCTCACTGCAGTCCCAAAACAAGGTATGCTGCACCTGCCACCACCAACTAAAAATTATAATAATTATATAGTGCTGGGATGCCTTCCAGGCTCCCATAACTAATGGAACAGGTGACCAACAATTCAAGGCCCAATCAGCCTTTTCATCAGGGTGAAACATTGGCAATAAACCAGGATGCGCTCCTACAGCCAATCATTACCTGATGATTCTGTGATACCACACCCCTTATCTGGGAGCACGCGTGTCTTAGGTGCATGTAAATATAACTATTAATGTTCCCCTATCATGGTCCCCCCCCCCACTTTAATTTTCTTCTGGATCCGCCCCTGCTGTCTGTAGTACATTGTATAATGCTTTAGTCTATCACATTTTCCTCTCTGTGGGCAAGTATGAGTTTATTTTCCTCTAAAAATCAAATATTTGGATACCCCCTGTCTAAATTGGTTTCAGAATACAGCATTCGCAATGTAGGCAGTGCTGGGAGCAACATGCTGTGGCCCAGGACACCGTAAAACCTTTATTAGAAATGTCTCCACAATAAATAATATTACTGCAGAGTCCAAATTACTGATGAGACTAATATAGCTACAGCACTCTCTCCTCGGGGATCAGTCCAGTGGACTAACTCCCAGAGACATTGGAGGTGCTGGCAGCCATGCACCAGCTGTCGGGGAGGGGGGTTTCCTAGAAGGAAAGAAATTTGCTACAGTCAAAGCTGACTGCTGTCCATGTTCACAAACCCCCTTTGCAGCCCCCTTCAACTAAAGAGTCCTGGAATGTGTGACAACAGATCAAAGTGTGTACTGTATAAGGTGAGCTACAGTTCTGCTGTTGTGTCTTATATGATTACAGAAAGGAGAGCAGAAGTTGTTTTAAGGAAATGCACTAATTATTATAATAAAACTTTTAGTGGGGGTTCTATCAAAGCTTGGAAAGAGATAACATTGGGAGAGATAAAGTACCAACCAATCCGCTCTTGTCATTTTTCAAACACTGCCTGTAAATTGTAAGGTAGAAGTTGATTGGCTTGTACTGTATCACAATGTTATCTCTCTCCGAGCTTTGATAAACCCTCCCTCAGTGCTCTATTTATTATCATTTGCAGCCAGCACTCAAAAATAAAGATTTCTTATCCCCACGATTACACTAGCTGCAATAAGGAATCTTTATTCTCCCAGATGTACCATTGGCAAGTCGCTGGGATCAAAAACTAATGGCAGGATTACAGCTAAAAAGAGTTCCTCACAAAGGGGTTTACATACACATATGGCCTCCTGCCATTAGTTTTTGAGTACTTGGTATCCCTATCCTAAGGGCACCTCCTGTCATATTTACCTTCTGGACTGATACAAATCATCAGATAAACTGCCAACATATTTCTTATATTAATTACCCATTCCGGTGCAGGTTATCTAAACCACTCTCCTTTGCAAGTCACTGGGATGTCAGCACACGTGCAAGTCGGAACCACTGCCCCCCAGGGCACCACCTTTTATTTTGCCTCCAGGCGCCTGGTATGAAGTTACGCCCATGGCTCAGTCTAACAGTTCAGAGGATAGAGCCTGGTCACCCACACATGAATCAGCTTCACGCCCCAGAATGCAGCATGCTCAGGCTGGTAGTGGCCCTATTGGTCCAACCCTCTTAACGACACCTGGAACTACAGTATAACCTGTTCCTGGTTGCTAACAAGTTGAAAGTGGAATTCACATGAATATTGGTTCAGCTAACAAAGGGGAAGGTGTATTAAACCTTGGAGTGAGCTAAAATGGAGAAAGATATAGAATCAACCAATCAGCTCCTGTCATTTTCAAACACAGCCAGCAAAATGGCAGGAGCTAATTGGGTGATAATTTATCTGGGCCAGATTATAGGAGGGGCAACAGGAGCGGTTGTCCCGGGGCCCCCCCACACACTAGGGGCCCCCACACACAGTCCCCTGCCACTCTTTTGCCCTTCTCCTCGCTGGCTCAGCTTTTCCTTAACAGTGGCTGGCGAGGAGCTCCTCAATACAGTCAGGAGCCAGTAGAGCACAATGATACAGTTCCAAGAAATGCTCCATTGCTGGGAGGGAGGAGATGGGGGGTGCTATATTGGCTCTGCACTCTTCCAAATAATGCTGCGGTGTGGGGGGGTTGGGGAGATTTTCCATCAATTTACTTAGTGGGGGCCCCACAATTTAGTTGCCCCTGGGCACCCACAAGCCTTAATCTGTCCCTGTACTTTGTCTCTCTCCACTCTATCTCCTCCAAGGTTTGATACATGTACAGTACCCTACAGTGATTGCCACCGGTTATCCAACATCCAAAAGACAGCCTTTGATAAAAACCTATTTGGCCACTTACCATTTCATCATGGTTGGCAGAAGCATTAGTGGTGTACCCGTAGGGAAGCAGAATGAGTTGGCTGTATGAGTGCATTGTCAGGAAACATAAGATATCAGATTTTAGACCACTCAGCAGCTGAGACACAGCTTGGACCTCCGGTTCTGAGGCTGGGCCAGGTCCACAGTATGTATTGCTGCTACAAACATTGGATGCACCAATTGCTAAAAGGAAAGATGTACAAAATGGTTAGCCGGATACATTACAATTAATTTCATACAAGGAATAAATACAACTGGGATACTTTATAAGGCTACAGATGGAGTAAAATCACCATTGTAGCTCTAGAATGCATAAAGTAACATTTGTGATTTTTTTAAATAGCAGATCAGGTCCAGGCTATGGAAGGTGGGCATTTGTCTAGGGTCCATAGTTCAAGATACAGGTGTGACCACATTCAAAGATAAAGTCTAGATTATTTTCTTTGAGTTTGTTACTTTGCAGGTTTATATTACATAACATAAAGGAGTGTTTATAAATCCAGCTAAGTGCTTGGCTAGAGACTGTCTTTTGGTGTGAAGAGGGCTTGCTCAGGGTCTTTTTTTGCGGCCCGGGTGGCCGTAAGGGGCGTTGCTTCATACAGGGGGCGTTATCAGTTACGCCCCCTGTACAGTAGTAGCGCCGCTGAAATGATGTGCGGTGCGCGATGATGTCATCGCGCACCGCACAGCAAAGGTCCTCTCCACGAAGGAAAACTAGACGCTACGCGTCTAGTTCCCTTCGTGGAGAGGACCTTTGCTGTACGGTGCGCGATCATGTCAACGCACACCGCACATCATTACAGAAAAGGTCCTCTCCACGAAGGGAAACTAGACACGTAGCATCTAGTTTCCCTTCACAGGGGGCAGCCCACGAAGGGAAACTAGATGCGTAGCATCTAGTTTCCCTTCACAGAGGGACAGTGTACAGCGGGCAGCGGGAGGCACAGCAGCAGCGGATCTTGCCGTGGTGCGGCACCCTCCGGAAGGCGCCGGCGCCCTCCGGAAGGCGGCGCCCTGGGCAAAAGTCCTGCTTGCCCATGCCAAGATCCGCTACTGGGTCTGAACTCAATGGACCCATCCTTAGATCAACCATTGTACCAGAATGATGAGACAGAAAGATTCTGCTGCATTTTGACTATTTATTCAAGGTTTGAAGAAAAAAATATTTTAAATTTAAAATCTATTGTCTGTAAATCAATTTACATTATTGCCAACTTAAAGTGTTGAAAACCGTTTCCATGAAATCATTTGAAATGCACGGGTGTGAAACATTTAGCCGGCGTTCAGGATGCTGGCCGTCACATGACTGTCTCCGGCATAGTGGAGAGGAGAATGGCGACAGGTTTTGGGATTAACTACCCTAAATGCAATACCCCCACCACCACCACCCTAACCCCCCTTGGTGGCGCTAGGGCTAAATCTAGGTGGGTGGTGGCTACAGCTAAATTTCGGGGGGTGCAGCTACACCTAACCATACCTCTAGTGCCTAACCATAACCCCCCTATAATGCCTAACCCTATCCTCCCCCTGACCCTTAGCCTAATACCCACCCCGATTCTTACCGGCGGAATGTCAGCTGTCAGTGTCCCGGCACCAGTCTTCTAAGGAGTGTCAGGATTCCAGCATTGGTCCCCTGATGGGATGCCAAACGTATCCCAGAAACACGTAGGACCCCATACTGAGTTGGAGGAGTACCCAAGTTGTAGCTTATTTTGGCCACAACTTGCTCCTTTTTTATTTTTAAGGCACATGCACATATTTTGAGCTGTGCATCTTTTTCCCCACGCAACTTGCTCCCTGGGTCAAGGGGGCTGGATGTAGGAGTTGCAGGGAGAGTGATTTTTTTGGACTCCCATATACTGTAGGCAAAAATAGGATTTTAATTACCTACCGGTAAATCCTTTTCTCATAGTCTGTAGAGGATGCTGGGGTCCATATTATTACCATTGGGGTATAGACGAGTCCACCAGGAGCCATTGGCACTTTAAGAGTTTGAGAGTGTGGGCTGGCTCCTCCCTCTATGCCCCTCCTACCAGACTCAGTCTAGAAACTGTGCCCATGGAGACGGACAACTTTGAGAGAAGGACATTACACAGATAGTGGCGAGATTCACACTAGCTCACACATACCAGGCAATCCAAGCTAACCAGCTTGAAAACTCAGCAACTGCTGAACAAGATTACTTAACCAAGTAACAAAACAGTACTTAACCAGGAACTAAGCAGTACTGAACCAAGTAACCACTTCAGGATCACGAAGCACCAGGCGGGCGCCCAGCATCCTCTACGGACTACGAGAAAAGGATTTACCAGTAGGTAATTAAAATCCTATTTTCTCTTACCTCCTAGAGGAAAGCTCGCAAAACCAGAGGTAGAGAGCGCGGAGGCTCCTGCAGAACCGACTTACCAAACCATAGGTCCTCAGTGGCTAAAGTATCGAACTTGTATAACTTAGCAAACATGTTTGGCCCAGTCCATGTAGCCACTTGGCAAAGCTGTAAAGCTGAGACACCCTGGGCAGCCGCCCAGGAAGAACCCACCTTACGAGTAGAGTGGGCCTTAACAGATTTTGGACACTGCAATCCTGCCGTAGAATATTCACGCTGCATAGTGACCCTGATCCAGCGAGAGATCGTCTGCTTAGACACAGGACACCCAATTTTCTTGGGATAAAACAGGACAAACAGAGATTCCGATTTTCTGGGACGAGCAGTCCTCTTCACAAAGAGTTTCAGAGCCCTTACAACATCCAAGGACTTTGACAAAATTGACGAGTCAGTAGCAATTGGCACCACAATAGGTTGGTTGATATGAAAAGCCGACAAAACCTTTGGAAGGAACTGCTGACGTGTCCGGAGCTCAGCTCTATCTTCATGGAAGATTAAGTCGGGGCTTTTACAAGACAAAGCCCCCAACTCTGACACACGTCTAGCAGAAGCTAAGGCCAACAAAGTGACAGCCTTCCATGTGAGAAATTTGACCTCAACCTCCTGTAGAGGCTTGAACCAATCCGATTGGAGGAACTGTAACACCACATTAAGATCCCAGGGTGCCGTAGGCAGCACAAAGGGAGGCTGGATGTGCAGAACCCCTTTTAAGAAAGTCTGAACCTCAGGGAGGGAAGCCAGTTGTTTCTGGAAGAAAATGGATAAGGATGATATCTGGACATTATGGATCCCAACCTCAGGCCCATATCCACACCGGTTTGCAGGAAGAGGAGAAACCGTCCCAGTTGAAACTCCACCGTAGGAAACTTCTTGGATTCACACCAAGATACATACTTTTTCAAAATGCGATGGTAATGTTTAGACGTTACTCCTTTCCTAGCCTGTATCAGGGTAGGAATAACCTTGTTCGGAATGCCCTTCCGAGATAATATCTGGTGTTCACCCTCCATGCCATCAAATGTAGCCATGGTAAGTCTTGATAAGTGAATGGGCCCTGTTGCAGAAGGTCCTTCCGAAGAGGAAGAGGCCTCAGGTCTTCCAGCAGTAGATCCAGAAGATCCGCGTACCAAGCCCTTCTTGGCCCGTCCGGAGCAATGAGGATTGCCTGAACTCTTGTTCGCTTTACGAGTTTTAGAATCCTTGGAATGAGTGGAATTAGAGGAAACACGTACACTGACTGGAACACCCACGGAGTTACACCCACTGCTTGTGGGTCTCTTGACCTGGAACAGTACCTCCAAAGCTTCTTGTTGAGACGGCAGGCTATCATATCTATTTGAGGTACACCCCAAAGATTTGTCACCTCTGTGAACACCTCCTGATGGAGGCCCCACTCTCCTGGATGGAGATCGTGTCTGCTGAGGAAGTCTGCTTCCCAGTTGTCCACACCCGTAATGAAGATTGCTGACATCGCCAACGCGTGCCTGTCTGCCCAGAGGAGGATTCTTTTTACCTCTGACATTGCCGCTCTGCTCTTCGTTCCGCCCTATCGGTTTATGTAGACCACTATTGCTACATTGTCCGACTGCACCTGAATGGCCCGATCTTGTAGAAGATGTGCCGCTTGTAGAAGACCGTTGTACACGACCCTTAGTTCCAGAATGTCGATTGGAAGAAGGGATTCCAGACTTCCTTGGAAGGTTTACCCTTGGATGACTGCACCCCAACCTCTGAGACTTGCATTCGTGGTTAGAAGGATCCAGTTCTGAATCCCGAACATTTGGCCCTCTAGAAGGTGAGGCAATTGTAGCCACCACAGGAGTGAAATCCTGGCTCTTGGCGACAGACGTATCCTCTGGTGCATGTGCAGATGAGACCCCGACCACTTGTCCAGGAGATCCAGTTGGAAGGACCGTGCATGAAATCTTCTGTACTGAAGAGCCTTGCAGGAGGCAACCATCTTCCCCGGAAGGCAAATGCACTGATGAACCGATACCTGGGAAGGCTTCAAGACATCACGGACCATAGTTTGGATCACCAACGCTTTCTCCACCGGTAGAAATACCCTCTGCACGTCTATGTCGAGGATCATCCCTAGGAAAGACAATCTCCTTGTTGGCTCCAAATGTGACTTGGGAAGATTCAGGATCCATCCATGTTCCCTGAGCAGTCGAGTCGTGAGAGCAATGGACTGCAACAACCTCTCCCTGGACGATGCATTTATCAGCAGATCGTCCAGATAAGGAATTATATTCACCCCCTGCCTGCGGAGGAGAATCATCATCTCTGCCATTACCTTAGTGAATACCCTCGGTGCTGTGAAGAGGCTGAACGGCAATGCCTGGAACTGATAGTGACAGTGCAACAGCGCAAATCTGATATAAGCCTGGTGTGGCAGCCAAATCGGAATGTGGAGATACGCATCCTTAATGTCTAAGGACACCAGAAACTCTCCCTCCTCCAGCCCTGAGATCACCGCTCTCTGAGACTCCATTTTGAACTTGAAGTCCCTCAGATAAGGGTTTAGCGACTTCAGGTTCAAAATTGGTCTGACCGAACCATCCGGTTTCGGTACCACAAATAAGTTTGAATAGTAACCCTGGTTTACTAGATGAGGTGGAACTGGAACAATTACATCTGGCTTCCTGAAAGATAGCCCTTTCTGTCAGCAAAGCTGGCAAGCCTGATTTGAAGAACCTAAACAAAGAAAAATACAGCGCTAAGTTCACTAATGAAATGAAGAGGTCACTGCAATCCACATATCAAATGAACACGTACATTTAATATAAATACCATAACAACATACACAATTAAAATTCAATTAAAATTGCTGAATGTAATGCTGCTCCCAAGAAGATGGAAATAATAGGAACTCAAGAAGAGTCTACTTGACCTGTTCCTTTGTAAAAGTCCCTTCTAATCTCATAGGCCTATAAAATGATCAACCATGAATGATAATTACCACTGAAGTGTTCAAGGCGTTAAAGCGGTTTGACATCCCGCAGAGTAGCGGTCCCTTGAAGAAAGATGTGAAGTGGTTGTCACGGTTTGACAAGATCCCTCCAGCAAGGTCCAATTGATGTTGAATGTGGGGACTTGGTCCAGGTCTTTAGCTCTTTGGTACTTCTTTTATTGTAGATCCAGGGGAGCGGTAAACAGCAGCATGGGTGTATGCTGCTGTTTACCGCCCCCCGCTCATGGTTGATCATTTTATAGGCCTATGAGATTAGAAGGGACTATTACAAAGGAACAGGTCAAGTAGACTCTTCTTGAGTTCCTATTATTTCCATCTTCTTGGGAGCAGCATTACATGCAGTAATTTTAATTGAATTTTAATTGTGTATGTTGTTATGGTATTTATATTAAATGTACGTGTTCATTTGATATGTGGATTGCAGTGACCTCTTCATTTCATTAGTGACCTTAGCGCTGTATTTTTATTTGTTTTCGTGCTGTAAGTTTTGAGGTCTGACCAACCTCTTTTTATATAGCTGCTGTGTCTGTGGGGTGGAAGCTCTTACAACTCCACTTTGTACTAGGGATGAGCGGGTTCGGTTCCTCGGAATCCGAACCCGCCCGAACTTCATGTTTTTTTACACGGGGCCGAGCGACTCGGATCTTCCCGCCTTGCTCGGTTAATCCGAGCGCGCCCGAACGTCATCATCCCGCTGTCGGATTCTCGCGAGGCTCGGATTCTATCGCGAGACTCGGATTCTATATAAGGAGCCGCGCGTCGCCGCCATTTTCACACGTGCATTGAGATTCATAGGGAGAGGACGTGGCTGGCGTCCTCTCCGTTTATAGAGAAGAGAGTGAGACAGTAGAGAGAGACACAGTAGTTATTTTGGGGAGCATTAGGAGGAGTACTAGTTACTTGCTGAAGTGATAGATAGTGTGACTGTATATTATCTGACTTGTGGGGGAGACACTGACAGTGGGGAGCAGTTAGAGTCTGAGAGCAGGACTCAGGAGTACATATAACGTACAGTGCACACTTTTGCTGCCAGAGTGCCACACTGCCATTGTGACCACACTGACCACCAGTATAATATATATTGTGATTGTCTGCTTAGGAGTACTACTTGCAAGTTGCTGATAGTGTGACCAGTGACCTGACCACCAGTCACCACCAGTTTAATATATATATATATATATATATATATATATATAAAATTGTATATAATATATATATAATATTGTATACCACCTACCCGTGGTTTTTTTTTTTTCTTTCTTCTTTATACATACTACTATAGTAGCTTACTGTAGCAGTCTGCGGTGCTGCTGAGCTGACTGTGTCCAGCAGGTCCGTCATCAGTCATTACATAATAAATATATATACCTGTCCGGCTGCAGTACTAGTGATATTATATATATATATATATATATTGATTTCATCTCATTATCATCCAGTCTATATTAGCAGCAGACACAGTACGGTAGTCCACGGCTGTAGCTACCTCTGTGTCGGCAGTCGCTGGTCCATCCATAATTGTATACCACCTACCCGTGGTTTTTTTTTTCTTTCTTCTTCTTTATACATACTACTATAGTAGCTTACTGTAGCAGTCTGCAGTGCTGCTGAGCTGACAGTGTCCAGCAGGTCCGTCATCAGTCATTACATAATAAATATATATACCTGTCCGGCTGCAGTACTAGTGATATTATATATATATATATATTGATTTCATCTCATTATCATCCAGTCTATATTAGCAGCAGACACAGTACGGTAGTCCACGGCTGTAGCTACCTCTGTGTCGGCAGTCGCTGGTCCATCCATAATTGTATACCACCTACCCGTGGTTTTTTTTTTTTCTTTCTTCTTCTTTATACATACTACTATAGTAGCTTACTGTAGCAGTCTGCGGTGCTGCTGAGCTGACAGTGTCCAGCAGGTCCGTCATCAGTCATTATATAATAAATATATATACCTGTCCGGCTGCAGTACTAGTGATATTATATATATATATATATTGATTTCATCTCATTATCATCCAGTCTATATTAGCAGCAGACACAGTACGGTAGTCCACGGCTGTAGCTACCTCTGTGTCGGCAGTCGCTGGTCCATCCATAATTGTATACCACCTACCCGTGGTTTTTTTTTTCTTTCTTCTTCTTTATACATACTACTATAATAGCTTACTGTAGCAGTCTGCGGTGCTGCTGAGCTGACAGTGTCCAGCAGGTCCGTCATCAGTCATTACATAATAAATATATATACCTGTCCGGCTGCAGTACTAGTGATATTATATATATATATATTGATTTCATCTCATTATCATCCAGTCTATATTAGCAGCAGACACAGTACGGTAGTCCACGGCTGTAGCTACCTCTGTGTCGGCAGTCGCTGGTCCATCCATAATTGTATACCACCTACCCGTGGTTTTTTTTTTCTTTCTTCTTCTTTATACATACCACTATAGTAGCTTACTGTAGCAGTCTGCGGTGCTGCTGAGCTGACAGTGTCCAGCAGGTCCGTCATCAGTCATTACATAATAAATATATATACCTGTCCGGCTGCAGTACTAGTGATATTATATATATATATATATATATATATATGTTATGCACACCAGTGCCTGCAGGAATGTACTGGTGTTTGAACTGTTATGCACACCAGTGCCTGCAGGAATGTACTGATGTCTGAACAGAGAGGGATGCAAAACAAATGAACTCACAGACAGACTGGGAAATATGACATAACGTACACAGAAGGTGATAGGGTAACAAAACCAACACAGAGTGAACAGAGAAGCCCAGAGGCTAAGAAACTGGGTGTCTCCCTAGTATTAGAAATGCTCAGATGGAAAAAGCAAGATGTTGTGTTTTAATACGTAGAGAACCCGAAATGCTGTTGCTAAGGGCAACAGCAAAACCCTAAAGGGTTACCAACGGGTGTGGCAGTAAACTCCTTGGTCAGAGATGGAATAATAGACACAAGGAGAGTCTCCACAATCCTAATTCTCACTTGCAGAACCCAGGTACAGCTTACTGCCACTAAACTGACACATGGACACCCTGCACAGTGAGAGAGGATTAAGCAGGCAGGTCTGAAAGTACAGCCACAAACCTGCTGGGTTCACAGAATATCAAAAGAACCTCAGCAGGCTAAACGACTGACTCCAGTCTTACTGCTAGGTCTGGATTGGCAGAGTGTAGTACCAAATCCCCAGGCCTATTTGCAGTAAGCAACAACAAATACAAAGCTACACAGTACTGGCTAACTTTCAGGAACTGACTAACCAACAAAGATTCAGCAGCATCTGCTTAACCTGAGAAGAGGCCTTATAAAGCAGGTGCTGTCCACGCCCCCCTCAGACCTCACAGACTGTGAGCACAAAAACCAGCACCGGATCCCCTGCCTGTAACCACTGCACAGCAAAAGACCCGAACCGGAGTATCAGTTGCGCTCAGGTTACTCCGCTAGCACTTGTCTCCCGGTTGCCATGACGACGTGGCAGCACAGGGCAGGAGACCCTAACAATATATTGATTTCATCTCATTATCATCCAGTCTATATTAGCAGCAGACACAGTACGGTAGTCCACGGCTGTAGCTACCTCTGTGTCGGCAGTCGCTCGTCCATCCATAAGTATACTAGTATCCATCCATCTCCATTGTTTACCTGAGGTGCCTTTTAGTTGTGCCTATTAAAATATGGAGAACAAAAATGTTGAGGTTCCAAAATTAGGGAAAGATCAAGATCCACTTCCACCTCGTGCTGAAGCTGCTGCCACTAGTCATGGCCGAGACGATGAAATGCCAGCAACATCGTCTGCCAAGGCCGATGCCCAATGTCATAGTACAGAGCATGTAAAATCCAAAACACCAAATATCAGTAAAAAAAGGACTCCAAAATCTAAAATAAAATTGTCGGAGGAGAAGCGTAAACTTGCCAATATGCCATTTACCACACGGAGTGGCAAGGAACGGCTGAGGCCCTGGCCTATGTTCATGGCTAGTGGTTCAGCTTCACATGAGGATGGAAGCACTCAGCCTCTCGCTAGAAAACTGAAAAGACTCAAGCTGGCAAAAGCACCGCAAAGAACTGTGCGTTCTTCGAAATCCCAAATCCACAAGGAGAGTCCAATTGTGTCGGTTGCGATGCCTGACCTTCCCAACACTGGACGTGAAGAGCATGCGCCTTCCACCATTTGCACGCCCCCTGCAAGTGCTGGAAGGAGCACCCGCAGTCCAGTTCCTGATAGTCAGATTGAAGATGTCAGTGTTGAAGTACACCAGGATGAGGAGGATATGGGTGTTGCTGGCGCTGGGGAGGAAATTGACAAGGAGGATTCTGATGGTGAGGTGGTTTGTTTAAGTCAGGCACCCGGGGAGACACCTGTTGTCCGTGGGAGGAATAGGGCCGTTGACATGCCTGGTGAAAATACCAAAAAAATCAGCTCTTCGGTGTGGAAGTATTTCACCAGAAATGCGGACAACATTTGTCAAGCCGTGTGTTGCCTTTGTCAAGCTGTAATAAGTAGGGGTAAGGACGTTAACCACCTCGGAACATCCTCCCTTATACGTCACCTGCAGCGCATTCATAATAAGTCAGTGACAAGTTCAAAAACTTTGGGCGACAGCGGAAGCAGTCCACTGACCAGTAAATCCCTTCCTCTTGTAACCAAGCTCACGCAAACCACCCCACCAACTCCCTCAGTGTCAATTTCCTCCTTCCCCAGGAATGCCAATAGTCCTGCATGCCATGTCACTGGCAATTCTGACGAGTCCTCTCCTGCCTGGGATTCCTCCGATGCATCCTTGCGTGTAACGCCTACTACTGCTGGCGCTGCTGTTGTTGCTGCTGGGAGTCGATGGTCATCCCAGAGGGGAAGTCGTAAGCCCACTTTTACTACTTCCACCAAGCAATTGACTGTCCAACAGTCCTTTGCGAGGAAGATGAAATATCACAGCAGTCATCCTGTTGCAAAGCGGATAACTGAGGCCTTGACAACTATGTTGGTGTTAGACGTGCGTCCGGTATCCGCCGTTAGTTCACAGGGAACTAGACAATTTATTGAGGCAGTGTGCCCCCGTTACCAAATACCATCTAGGTTCCACTTCTCTAGGCAGGCGATACCGAGAATGTACACGGACGTCAGAAAAAGACTCACCAGTGTCCTAAAAAATGCAGTTGTACCCAATGTCCACTTAACCACGGACATGTGGACAAGTGGAGCAGGGCAGGGTCAGGACTATATGACTGTGACAGCCCACTGGGTAGATGTATGGACTCCCGCCGCAAGAACAGCAGCGGCGGCACCAGTAGCAGCATCTCGCAAACGCCAGCTCTTTCCTAGGCAGGCTACGCTTTGTATCACCGCTTTCCAGAATACGCACACAGCTGAAAACCTCTTACGGCAACTGAGGAAGATCATCGCGGAATGGCTTACCCCAATTGGACTCTCCTGTGGATTTGTGGCATCGGACAACGCCAGCAATATTGTGTGTGCATTAAATATGGGCAAATTCCAGCACGTCCCATGTTTTGCACATACCTTGAATTTGGTGGTGCAGAATTTTTTAAAAAACGACAGGGGCGTGCAAGAGATGCTGTCGGTGGCCAGAAGAATTGCGGGACACTTTCGGCGTACAGGCACCACGTACAGAAGACTGGAGCACCACCAAAAACTCCTGAACCTGCCCTGCCATCATCTGAAGCAAGAAGTGGTAACGAGGTGGAATTCAACCCTCTATATGCTTCAGAGGTTGGAGGAGCAGCAAAAGGCCATTCAAGCCTATACAATTGAGCACGATATAGGAGGTGGAATGTACCTGTCTCAAGCGCAGTGGAGAATGATTTCAACGTTGTGCAAGGTTCTGCAACCTTTTGAACTTGCCACACGTGAAGTCAGTTCAGACACTGCCAGCCTGAGTCAGGTCATTCCCCTCATCAGGCTTTTGCAGAAGAAGCTGGAGGCATTGAAGGAGGAGCTAAAAGGGAGCGATTCCGCTAGGCATGTGGGACTTGTGGATGGAGCCCTTAATTCGCTTAACAAGGATTCATGGGTGGTCAATCTGTTGAAATCAGAGCACTACATTTTGGCCACCGTGCTCGATCCTAGATTTAAAAACTTCCTTGGATCTCTCTTTCCGGCAGACACAAGTCTGCTGGGGTTCAAAGACCTGCTGGTGACAAAATTGTCAAGTCAAGCGGAACGCGACCTGTCAACATCTCCTCCTTCACATTCTCCCGCAACTGGGGGTGCGAGGAAAAGGCTCAGAATTCCGAGCCCACCCGCTGGCGGTGATGCAGGGCAGTCTGGAGCGAGTGCTGATGCTGACATCTGGTCCGGACTGAAGGACCTGACAATGATTACGGACATGTCGTCTACTGTCACTGCATATGATTCTCTCACCATTGAAAGAATGGTGGAGGATTATATGAGTGACCGCATCCAAGTAGGCACGTCACACAGTCCGTACTTATACTGGCAGGAAAAAGAGGCAATTTGGAGGCCCTTGCACAAACTGGCTTTATTCTACCTAAGTTGGCCTCCCACAAGTGTGTACTCCGAAAGAGTGTTTAGTGCCGCCGCTCACCTTGTCAGCAATCTGCGTACGAGGTTACTTCCAGAAAATGTGGAGAAGATGATGTTCATTAAAATGAATTATAATCAATTCCTCCGTGGAGACATTGACCAGCAGCAATTGCCTCCACAAAGTACACAGGGAGCTGAGATGGTGGATTCCAGTGGGGACGAATTGATAATCTGTGAGGAGCGGGATGTACACGGTGATATATCGGAGGATGATGATGAGGTGGACATCTTGCCTCTGTAGAGCCAGTTTGTGCAAGGAGAGATTAATTGCTTCTTTTTCGGTGGGGGTCCAAACCAACCCGTCATTTCAGTCACAGTCGTGTGGCAGACCCTGTCACTGAAATGATGGGTTGGTTAAAGTGTGCATGTCCTGTTTATACAACATAAGGGTGGGTGGGAGGGCCCAAGGACAATTCCATCTTGCACCTCTTTTTTCTTTCATTTTTATTTGCGTCATGTGCTGTTTGGGGAGTGTTTTTTGGAAGGGCCATCCTGCGTGACACTGCAGTGCCACTCCTAGATGGGCCAGGTGTTTGTGTCGGCCACTAGGGTCGCTTATCTTACTCACACAGCTACCTCATTGCGCCTCTTTTTTTCTTCTTTGCGTCATGTGCTGTTTGGGGAGTGTTTTTTGGAAGGGCCATCCTGCGTGACACTGCAGTGACACTCCTAGATGGGCCAGGTGTTTGTGTCAGCCACTAGGGTCGCTTAGTTTACTCACACAGCTACCTCATTGCGCCTCTTTTTTTCTTCTTTGCGTCATGTGCTGTTTGGGGAGTGTTTTTTGGAAGGGCCATCCTGCGTGACACTGCAGTGCCACTCCTAGATGGGCCAGGTGTTTGTGTCGGCCACTAGGGTCGCTTAGCTTACTCACACAGCTACCTCATTGCGCCTCTTTTTTTCTTCTTTGCGTCATGTGCTGTTTGGGGAGTGTTTTTTGGAAGGGCCATCCTGCGTGACACTGCAGTGACACTCCTAGATGGGCCAGGTGTTTGTGTCGGCCACTAGGGTCGCTTAGCTTAGTCATCCAGCGACCTCGGTGCAAATTTTAGAACTAAAAATAATATTGTGAGGTGTGAGGTATTCAGAATAGACTGAAAATGAGTGGAAATTATGGTTTTTGAGGTTAATAATACTTTGGGATCAAAATGACCCCCAAATTCTATGATTTAAGCTGTTTTTTAGGGTTTTTTGAAAAAAAAAACACCCGAATCCAAAACACACCCGAATCCGACAAAAAAAATTCGGTGAGGTTTTGCCAAAACGCGGTCGAACCCAAAACACGGCCGCGGAACCGAACCCAAAACCAAAACACAAAACCCGAAAAATTGCAAGTGCACATCCCTACTTTGTACCCCATGGACACAATATCCTGTAACCAGGAATCCAGACCGGATGACATCCAGACGTGATGTTCTCCAGGCAGGGAGGTCCACGGTCATGCTGAGGATTTTGAGGACACAGAGGCAGGTTTCTGGTCTTGGGAACCTGCAGGTGTCGGTTTTTTGGATTTTGCTCGCCCACCTCTGAAGAAAGTGGTAGGAGTCTTGGACTTTTTAGCTTTTGCAGACCGAAAGGACTTCATAAAGGACGTAGACAATGGTTTCTTAGTCGTCTGAGAGGCTGAGGGAAGAAAGGTTGACTTGGCAGCGGTTGCCGTGAAAATGGCGCCGGTGAGCTGCTGGGTCTGCTCTGAAGAGAAGCTCTGCCCCCTGAACATGGCGCATCTTCCCGCACATTTGAAATATTTATACTGTCCTGAGGTAATATTGCTAGCAGTGTAACCGAAGCCCCTGATAGCCAGAGTGACCAGTTGAAAGGGTATCGCTCTAGCCCAGGGCGCCCCTCACAGCGCTGCATCTGTACTGCTGAGCCTTCCAGAGCACAGTGTCACTAGTGCACTCTTAACCCTGTAACCGCTATACACACCAGCCCCCCGCTTGTCGGGTCACTGGAGATACACTCACCACCGCGATCTTCTGGCTCTGTTGGGGGGTGTCGGCATGCTGCGAGAGTGAGCGGTCGCCTCGGGGGCTAACAATCATCACCCTCAGGAGCTCAGTGTCCTGTCATCGGAGATAGGAGCCACTAACCTCAAAGGGTTGGACACTACTCCTCCCTGAGTCCCACGAAGCAGGGTGGATGTTGCCAGCAGCCTCCCTGTGCCTAAATAGTCTCAAAAAAATTAATAAAACCAAAGAAACTCTAGGAGCTACCCTAGCTGTGACCGGCTCCTCTGGGCACATTTTCTAAACTGGGTCTGGTAGGAGAGGCATGGCTCCTGGTAGACCCGTCTATACCCCATGGTACTAATATGGACCCCAGCTTCCTCTAGGATGTAAGAGAAACATTGTCTTATGTCATGAACTTACTGCACCACTTTCCATCAAAGTTTCTATTGAGATCAACCCCGTAGCAAGTTCCATTGTTATGTGGTGAACGCGATTTTCTCCAGAGACGTTCCTATGTATAAATACAAAGTAAAATCATTTATATGAATAAAATGTTGGTAGCCAAAAATCAATCAAAATTAAAATGAATCACATAAAAGTTCTAACATCTTGAGTACATGTCTATGTTTAACACAGCAATATCTCACCCCACAGCAGATGACGTACAATATACATGGTTTCTGTGTTTTTATGAATTTAAATACTTTATGTGCTAGATTTACAAAGCGGCGGTAAATCTTGCAAGAAAGTTTAGACTAACAGCATCAATGCATCATCAAGATAAGGGATGGCTCTGTACTCTTCAGGGCGATTTGAAAACTCCGGGAACAAATTGTTAGCAACTTATGTTAGGATTCTTTTTGTTCTATGGGCCTAATTCAAGGTTGATCGCATAAGCAAAATCTTCCTCTAATGGGCAAAACCATGCTGCACTGCAGGGCAGATGTAAAATGTGCAGAGAGAGATAGATTTGGGTGGGGTGTGTTCAAACTGAAATCTAAATTGCAGTGTAAAAATAAAGCAGCCAGTATTTACCCTGCACAGAAACAATGGGGGTCATTCCGAGTTGTTAGCTCGTTGCCGATTTTCGCAACGGAGCGATTAAGGTGAAAATGTGCATGTGCATGGTACGCAGTGCGCACACACTAAGTAATTTAGCACAAAACTTAGTAGATTTCCTCACGTTCGAACGAAGAATTTTCATCGTTGAAGTGATCGGAGTGTGATTGACAGGAAGTGGGTGTTTCTGGGAGGAAACTGACCGTTTTCTGGGAGTGTGCGGAAAAACGCAGGCGTGCCAGGATAAAATGCGGGAGTGTCTGGAGAAACGGGGGAGTGGCTGTCCGAACGCAAGAATTTTCTATTCGCAATTCTGCTAAACGAAGATACACTCCCAGAGGGCGGCGGCCTAGCGTGTGCAATGCTGCTAAAAGCAGCTAGCGAGCGAACAACTCGGAATGACCCCCAATATACCCTACCCAAATCTAACTCTCTCTGCACGTATTACATCTGCCCCCCCCTGCAGTGCAGCATGGTTTTGTCCATTAGAGGAAGATTTTGCTTTTGCAATCAACCTTGAATTAGGCTCCACAACTTTTAAATTTTAATGAATCTACCTTCGTTATTGATAGTTTCTTATTACATTCTTACCGTGGTCCAGGAATAAATAAATCCATCAATATTTAGGACAGGCAAAATATAGAAATCTATGTGTGTAAGTGCTTTGTGGATCACAGGGTTGCTGTTGTAATTTTCAAGAATCTGAAATAAAAAAAATACAACAAATGTAAACAAAATCCAGAAGGACATTACGCTGCATGAATGAAATAAATTTTCTTTGATTTTCTACCTGTCTCTAAAGGTCTGTACACACTTAACGATTAAATGAGTGACGTCGCTCATTTTCCCCCTCCTTGAGCGACGTCACTCATTTTATCGTTAAGTGTGTATGCCACCAGCGACGGACGATGCGCTGCCCCGCGGGTCGGCAACGATCGTCGCTGTCGGTAGGACATGCATGAAGGATGTGGACTGTCGTCCACGACCTTCATGCAGGGCTGGTGGGGGCGTGACGTCACTGAGCGATATGAGCTGTCATATCGCTCAGTGTGCATAGTCGGCCGCCGGCCGGCCGGTCCAGGAGGGGGAAACATTAGACGATGTCGCTCACAGAGCGACATTGTCTAATGTGTATGGGCCTTAAGTTTAAGTTTTAAGGGGATAGATAGCCGCTGCCAAATTGCATATATACTGTAAATACTTTATATAGTATATTACTTTAACTTGTCTATTGAATGGTTTATGTTTATGTGCATCTAGCTATTCCTAATAGGATCTGGTTTCTGGCAAGCAGGACCCGTGCAACATTTCTTGGCACCCTAGGCAAAACGTCAGCCTACTACCCCCCAAACCCACACAGCAATACCCACTTTCGAACTCCTCAGGAGAAAGTGTGGAGGGGGCGTCTTAAAGGTTCAACAGGTCCCTCAGATCCCGGTGCCCTAGGCAACTGCCTAAAGCCTAATGGTAGAGCCAGCCCCGCTGGCTTGCTTACAAAGCGTGATAAATACTTGCACAAACTGTGTGGTGGGGATCAGCACTAGGCGCAACTGACCAGTATCACTAGTTGGGTGTTTTCATTAGTATGTGGAGATTTACTTACAGATACGCAATAAAAACAATGGGCCTTATTCAGATGCGGTTTGAGGTGCAGGGCATGGTGCAAAGTACGGATGTTCGGTACTCTGCGCATGCGCAAGACCCTTACTGCCCACGTGCAGTACAGGTCTGCAACGCCGGCCGCAGATTGGCAGCAGACTGTCAGTGATTGACAGTCTGCTGCTGTTTTGGGCGCTGGGGGGGCGATGGCCTGCATTTCCCAGAATGAAGGTGTGTCTCCGATGTTGTGGTGGAGCGGTGAGGCCACATGGAGGTTTCCTGGCCTCTTGGTCGGAGCTGTGATAACTGGCTTGCACAAACCCATGAGTCACAAGCCGGCCAATGGTGTCGCAGATAATCCGATGCTGTGTCCCAGGATGCAACGTGTGACCATATTAGCGCTATAAGCGCCAGCAATAGCACCTTCAACCACATCTGAATCAGGACCAATGTCTGTCTATTGGCAATTAGTTCTGTATTACCAGAGGTGTAGCTAGGCGCCATGGTGTAAGAGTATGTTTTGGCACCGCCCTCCCCTGTACTTACCCTCTACAGAGATGATGTCCCCTCTCAATGAAAAGAATACACCAATATTGCCCCCCCTCCTGACTTGATAATCCCCTAATACCTCAATTAACACAATGCCCAAGAACTGCCATACCAGACCTGACAATCCCACTATATTACAATCCCACAGGCTGCTGCGATGCCGCTCTCTCTGCCCCTCAGGCTGCTGCGGCACAGCTCTCTCTGCCCCTCAGGCTGCTGCGGCACAGCTCTCTCTGCCCCTCAGGCTGTTGTGATGCAGCTCTCTCTGCCCCTCAGGCTGCTGCAATGCAGCTCTCTCTCAGGGCCGGTTCAAGGGCGCTCTGCGCCCCGGGCAGGAAATGGGGCGTGGCCTAATACAGGGGGCGTGGTCAATTACGCCCCCTGTACTTTAAAAGCGCCGCTTGAATGCTGAGCGGTGCGCGATGACGTCATCGCGCACCGCACAGCAAAAGGTCCTCTCCACGAAGGGAAACTAGACGCTATGCGTCTAGTTCCCTTCGTAGAGAGGACCTTTGCTGTGCGGTGCGCGATGACGTCATCGCGCACCGCTCAGCAAAGTTACTCTCCAGGAAGGGAAACTAGACGCATAGCGTCTAGTTTCCCTTCAGGAGGCGGACGGGGATGGGGACGGGGACGGCAGCGGGCAGCGGAGGCGGACGGGGACAGAGCGGGCAGCAGTGGCGGATCTTGCCACGGTGCGGCGCCCTCCGGATGGCGCCAGCGCCCTCCGGAAGGCGGCGCCCCGGGCAAAAGTCCTGCTTGCCCGTGGCAAGATCCGCCACTGCTCTCTTTGGGCCAGATGTACTAAGCCTGAAAAGTGATAAATATCACTGTGATAAAGCACCAGCCAATCGGCTCCTAACTGTCATTTTTCAAACACAGGCTGTAACATGGCAGTTAGGAGCCGATTGGCTGGTGCTTTATCACAGTGATATTTATCACTTTTCAGGCTTAGTACATCTTGTCTCTCAGGCTGCTGCGATGCAGCTCTCTTTGTCTCTCAGGCTGCTGCGATGCAGCTCTCTCTGCCCCTCAGTCAATTCTGAAATATTATTTTCATGTTTCAATGAAATAATGTCCTAGAATTGCCTGAGGTGCAGAGACAGCTGCATTGCAGCAGCCTGAGGGGCAGAGAGAGCTGCAGCGCAGCAGCCTGAGGGGCAGAGAGAGCTGCAGCGCAGCAGCCTGAGGGGCAGAGAGAGCTGCAGCGCAGCAGCCTGAGGGGCAGATAGAGTTGCATCGCAGCAGCCTGAGGGGCAGAGAGCTGCATCACAGCAGCCTGAAGGGCAGAGAGAGGTGCTTCAGCAGCCCAAGGGGCAGAGAGAAGTGCTGCAGCAGCCTGAGAGGCAGACAGAGGTGCTTCAGCAGCCTAAGGTGCAGCAGCTTCTAATGCAGATAGAGGTTCTGCAGCAGCAGCTGGGGCAGCGAGAAGTGCTGCAGCATCAATGTAGAGAGAAGTGCTGCAGCAGTCAGGGCAGAGAGAGAGGTGCTACAGCAGCAAGGGCAGAGAGAGGTCCTGCAGAAGCCGGGACAGAAAGAGGTGCTGCAGCAGATAGGGCAGAGAGAGCTGTTGCAGCATCTGAAGTAGAGACAAGTGATGCAGCTTCCAGAAAAGAGGGCAGGATTTACTACGCGGAAAATAAGGTAAACCCCCTGTTTACCGGATGTTCCTAATCTTCTATCCCCAGCCGGCAGGATAGTGCTACGGAGGGGTTCGCCAGCATTTGCTGGTGATACCCTATAGAAGCCTATGGGCTTCTCTCTGCAGCGCTGTGTGAAGGATCCAAACTGATCCCTCCCAGCATGCCTCGCGCCCGCTCCCGTCGCCCAGCACCTGCGCAGACTGACTCCCGGGGCCGAATCCCGGAAGTCAGGCTGCCGCTGTGCATCGCAGAAGACAGCTCTTATCGGGAGAGCTGTCCTCCGCAATGCTGATCGCATATGTAAGCACATATGCGATCAGCATCGGTGCGATGGGCGGTGATAGGTGGCCAGAGAGAGGTGCTGCAGCAGCGGGGGCAGAGAGAGGTGCTGCAGTAGCGGGGGCAGAGAGAGGTGCTGCATTAGCGGGGGCAGAGAGAGGTGCTGCAGTAGCGGGGGCAGAGAGAGGTGCTGCAGCAGCGGGGGCAGAGAGAGGTGCTGCAGCAGCGGGGGCAGAGAGAGGTGCTGCAGCAGCGGGGGCAGAGAGAGGTGCTGCAGCAGCGGGGGCAGAGAGAGGTGCTGCAGGCCAGAAGTAACCCTGCTGCACAGCTACAGACAGTGAGACATATAAAGAGCATGGCAGAGCTCCGGCATGTGCCGGATGTCAGTGTCTCCTGCTGTTGCCTCTGGTCTGCCCTGTTCCATACCTAGTCTCTGAGTCCGACTCAGTGTGCGCCCCCTGCTTCTCCTCCACCTGCTTTGCGGCTGCCAGTACAGTGGGCCGTGGAAACAGGGGGAGACGGATGGCAGTGCGTCCTCTACCTTTTTCAGCGCCCAGAGCTCGTGCTCCATTGGAGCAACCCTGGCTACACTCCTGTGTATTACTATTACTTGTTTGTAGAGCCGTTACTAGACTTTTTGGTGCCTTGTGCCAGAGAATTGCCCCCCCCCACCACCTTTTTTTCAATAAGGCGCATCCCTCATAGCCCATGCTATGATGTCCCTTTCCACATTATATACAGTTGCAAGAAAAAGTATGTGAACCCTTTGGAATTTCCTGGATTTGTGCATAAATAGTAGAGATGAGCGGGTTCGGTTTCTCTGAATCCGAACCCGCACGAACTTCATGTTTTTTTTCACGGGTCCGAGCGACTCGGATCTTCCCGCCTTGCTCGGTTAACCCGAGCGCGCCCGAACGTCATCATGACGCTGTCGGATTCTCGCGAGGCTCGGATTCTATCGCGAGACTCGGATTCTATATAAGGAGCCGCGCGTCGCCGCCATTTTCACACGTGCATTGAGATTGATAGGGAGAGGACGTGGCTGGCGTCCTCTCCGTTTAGAATAGATTAGAGAGACACTTGATTTACTAATTTTGGGGAGCATTAGGAGTACTCAGTACAGTGCAGAGTTTTGCTGATAGTGACCACCAGTTTTATTTATAATCCGTTCTCTGCCTGAAAAAAGCGATACACAGCACACAGTGACTCAGTCACATACCATATCTGTGTGCACTGCTCAGGCTCAGGCCAGTGTGCTGCATCATCTATTATCTATATATAATATTATATATATCTGATTATCTGTCTGACTGCTCAGCTCACACAGCTTATAATTGTGGGGGAGACTGGGGAGCACTACTGCAGTGCCAGTTATAGGTTATAGCAGGAGCCAGGAGTACATAATATATTATATAGTGAGTGACCACCAGACACACAGTGCAGTTTATTTAATATATCCGTTCTCTGCCTGAAAAAAGCGATACACACAGTGACTCAGTCAGTCACATACCATATCTGTGTGCACTGCTCAGGCTCAGGCCAGTGTGCTGCATCATCTATATATATTATATATCTGTCTGACTGCTCAGCTCACACAGCTTATAATTGTGGGGGAGACTGGGGAGCACTACTGCAGTGCCAGTTATAGGTTATAGCAGGAGCCAGGAGTACATAATATTATATTAAAACAGTGCACACTTTTGCTGCAGGAGTGCCACTGCCAGTGTGACTAGTGACCAGTGACCTGACCACCAGTATATATAATATTAGTAGTATACTATCTCTTTATCAACCAGTCTATATTAGCAGCAGACACAGTACAGTGCGGTAGTTCACGGCTGTGGCTACCTCTGTGTCGGCACTCGGCAGCCCGTCCATAATTGTATATACCACCTAACCGTGGTTTTTTTTTCTTTCTTTATACATACATACTAGTTACGAGTATACTATCTCTTTATCAACCAGTCTATATTAGCAGCAGACACAGTACAGTGCGGTAGTTCACGGCTGTGGCTACCTCTGTGTCGGCACTCGGCAGCCCGTCCATAATTGTATATACCACCTAACCGTGTTTTTTTTTTCTTTCTTTATACATACATACTAGTTACGAGTATACTATCTCTTTATCAACCAGTCTATATATTAGCAGCAGACACAGTACAGTGCGGTAGTTCACGGCTGTGGCTACCTCTGTGTCAGCACTCGGCAGCCCGTCCATAATTGTATATACCACCTAACCGTGTTTTTTTTTTCTTTCTTTATACATACATACTAGTTACGAGTATACTATCTCTTTATCAACCAGTCTATATATTAGCAGCAGACACAGTACAGTGCGGTAGTTCACGGCTGTGGCTACCTCTGTGTCGGCACTCGGCAGCCCGTCCATAATTGTATATACCACCTAACCGTGGTTTTTTTTTCTTTCTTTATACATACATACTAGTTACGAGTATACTATCTCTTTATCAACCAGTCTATATATTAGCAGCAGACACAGTACAGTGCGGTAGTTCACGGCTGTGGCTACCTCTGTGTCGGCACTCGGCAGCCCGTCCATAATTGTATATACCACCTAACCGTGGTTTTTTTTTCTTTCTTTATACATACATACTAGTTACGAGTATACTATCTCTTTATCAACCAGTCTATATATTAGCAGCAGACACAGTACAGTGCGGTAGTTCACGGCTGTGGCTACCTCTGTGTCGGCACTCGGCAGCCCGTCCATAATTGTATATACCACCTAACCGTGGTTTTTTTTTCTTTCTTTATACATACATACTAGTTACGAGTATACTATCTCTTTATCAACCAGTCTATATATTAGCAGCAGACACAGTACAGTGCGGTAGTTCACGGCTGTGGCTACCTCTGTGTCGGCACTCGGCAGCCCGTCCATAATTGTATATACCACCTAACCGTGGTTTTTTTTTCTTTCTTTATACATACATACTAGTTACGAGTATACTATCTCTTTATCAACCAGTCTATATATTAGCAGCAGACACAGTACAGTGCGGTAGTTCACGGCTGTGGCTACCTCTGTGTCGGCACTCGGCAGCCCGTCCACAATTGTATATACCACCTAACCGTGGTTTTTTTTTCTTTCTTTATACATACATACTAGTTACGAGTATACTATCTCTTTATCAACCAGTCTATATATTAGCAGCAGACACAGTACAGTGCGGTAGTTCACGGCTGTGGCTACCTCTGTGTCGGCACTCGGCAGCCCGTCCATAATTGTATATACCACCTAACCGTGGTTTTTTTTTCTTTCTTTATACATACATACTAGTTACGAGTATACTATCTCTTTATCAACCAGTCTATATATTAGCAGCAGACACAGTACAGTGCGGTAGTTCACGGCTGTGGCTACCTCTGTGTCGGCACTCGGCAGCCCGTCCATAATTGTATATACCACCTAACCGTGGTTTTTTTTTCTTTCTTTATACATACATACTAGTTACGAGTATACTATCTCTTTATCAACCAGTCTATATATTAGCAGCAGACACAGTACAGTGCGGTAGTTCACGGCTGTGGCTACCTCTGTGTCGGCACTCGGCAGCCCGTCCATAATTGTATATACCACCTAACCGTGGTTTTTTTTTCTTTCTTTATACATACATACTAGTTACGAGTATACTATCTCTTTATCAACCAGTCTATATATTAGCAGCAGACACAGTACAGTGCGGTAGTTCACGGCTGTGGCTACCTCTGTGTCGGCACTCGGCAGCCCGTCCATAATTGTATATACCACCTAACCGTGGTTTTTTTTTCTTTCTTTATACATACATACTAGTTACGAGTATACTATCTCTTTATCAACCAGTCTATATATTAGCAGCAGACACAGTACAGTGCGGTAGTTCACGGCTGTCGCTACCTCTGTGTCGGCACTCGGCAGCCCGTCCATAATTGTATATACCACCTAACCGTGGTTTTTTTTTCTTTCTTTATACATACATACTAGTTACGAGTATACTATCTCTTTATCAACCAGTCTATATATTAGCAGCAGACACAGTACAGTGCGGTAGTTCACGGCTGTGGCTACCTCTGTGTCGGCACTCGGCAGCCCGTCCATAATTGTATATACCACCTAACCGTGGTTTTTTTTTCTTTCTTTATACATACATACTAGTTACGAGTATACTATCTCTTTATCAACCAGTCTATATATTAGCAGCAGACACAGTACAGTGCGGTAGTTCACGGCTGTGGCTACCTCTGTGTCGGCACTCGGCAGCCCGTCCATAATTGTATATACCACCTAACCGTGGTTTTTTTTTCTTTCTTTATACATACATACTAGTTACGAGTATACTATCTCTTTATCAACCAGTCTATATATTAGCAGCAGACACAGTACAGTGCGGTAGTTCACGGCTGTGGCTACCTCTGTGTCGGCACTCGGCAGCCCGTCCATAATTGTATATACCACCTAACCGTGGTTTTTTTTTCTTTCTTTATACATACATACTAGTTACGAGTATACTATCTCTTTATCAACCAGTCTATATATTAGCAGCAGACACAGTACAGTGCGGTAGTTCACGGCTGTGGCTACCTCTGTGTCGGCACTCGGCAGCCCGTCCATAATTGTATATACCACCTAACCGTGGTTTTTTTTTCTTTCTTTATACATACATACTAGTTACGAGTATACTATCTCTTTATCAACCAGTCTATATATTAGCAGCAGACACAGTACAGTGCGGTAGTTCACGGCTGTGGCTACCTCTGTGTCGGCACTCGGCAGCCCGTCCATAATTGTATACTAGTATCCAATCCATCCATCTCCATTGTTTACCTGAGGTGCCTTTTAGTTGTGCCTATTAAAATATGGAGAACAAAAATGTTGAGGTTCCAAAATTAGGGAAAGATCAAGATCCACTTCCACCTAGTGCTGAAGCTGCTGCCACTAGTCATGGCCGAGACGATGAAATGCCAGCAACGTCGTCTGCCAAGGCCGATGCCCAATGGCATAGTACAGAGCATGTCAAAACCAAAACACCAAATATCAGTAAAAAAAGGACTCCAAAACCTAAAATAAAATTGTCGGAGGAGAAGCGTAAACTTGCCAATATGCCATTTACCACACGGAGTGGCAAGGAACGGCTGAGGCCCTGGCCTATGTTCATGGCTAGTGGTTCAGCTTCACATGAGGATGGAAGCACTCAGCCTCTCGCTAGAAAACTGAAAAGACTCAAGCTGGCAAAAGCACCGCAAAGAACTGTGCGTTCTTTGAAATCCCAAATCCACAAGGAGAGTCCAATTGTGTCGGTTGCGATGCCTGACCTTCCCAACACTGGACGTGAAGAGCATGCGCCTTCCACCATTTGCACGCCCCCTGCAAGTGCTGGAAGGAGCACCCGCAGTCCAGTTCCTGATAGTCAGATTGAAGATGTCAGTGTTGAAGTACACCAGGATGAGGAGGATATGGGTGTTGCTGGCGCTGGGGAGGAAATTGACCAGGAGGATTCTGATGGTGAGGTGGTTTGTTTAAGTCAGGCACCCGGGGAGACACCTGTTGTCCGTGGGAGGAATATGGCCGTTGACATGCCAGGTGAAAATACCAAAAAAATCAGCTCTTCGGTGTGGAGGTATTTCACCAGAAATGCGGACAACAGGTGTCAAGCCGTGTGTTCCCTTTGTCAAGCTGTAATAAGTAGGGGTAAGGACGTTAACCACCTCGGAACATCCTCCCTTATACGTCACCTGCAGCGCATTCATAATAAGTCAGTGACAAGTTCAAAAACTTTGGGTGACAGCGGAAGCAGTCCACTGACCAGTAAATCCCTTCCTCTTGTAACCAAGCTCACGCAAACCACCCCACCAACTCCCTCAGTGTCAATTTCCTCCTTCCCCAGGAATGCCAATAGTCCTGCAGGCCATGTCACTGGCAATTCTGACGAGTCCTCTCCTGCCTGGGATTCCTCCGATGCATCCTTGCGTGTAACGCCTACTGCTGCTGTTGTTGCCGCTGGGAGTCGATGGTCATCCCAGAGGGGAAGTCGTAAGTCCACTTGTACTACTTCCAGTAAGCAATTGACTGTTCAACAGTCCTTTGCGAGGAAGATGAAATATCACAGCAGTCATCCTACTGCAAAGCGGATAACTGAGTCCTTGACAACTATGTTGGTGTTAGACGTGCGTCCGGTATCCGCCGTTAGTTCACAGGGAACTAGACAATTTATTGAGGCAGTGTGCCCCCGTTACCAAATACCATCTAGGTTCCACTTCTCTAGGCAGGCGATACCGAGAATGTACACGGACGTCAGAAAAAGACTCACCAGTGTCCTAAAAAATGCAGTTGTACCCAATGTCCACTTAACCACAGACATGTGGACAAGTGGAGCAGGGCAGGGTCAGGACTATATGACTGTGACAGCCCACTGGGTAGATGTATGGACTCCCGCCGCAAGAACAGCAGCGGCGGCACCAGTAGCAGCATCTCGCAAACGCCAACTCTTTCCTAGGCAGGCTACGCTTTGTATCACCGCTTTCCAGAATACGCACACAGCTGAAAACCTCTTACGGCAACTGAGGAAGATCATCGCGGAATGGCTTACCCCAATTGGACTCTCCTGTGGATTTGTGGCATCGGACAACGCCAGCAATATTGTGTGTGCATTAAATATGGGCAAATTCCAGCACGTCCCATGTTTTGCACATACCTTGAATTTGGTGGTGCAGAATTTTTTAAAAAACGACAGGGGCGTGCAAGAGATGCTGTCGGTGGCCAGAAAAATTGCGGGACACTTTCGGCGTACAGGCACCACGTACAGAAGACTGGAGCACCACCAAAAACTACTGAACCTGCCCTGCCATCATCTGAAGCAAGAAGTGGTAACGAGGTGGAATTCAACCCTCTATATGCTTCAGAGGTTGGAGGAGCAGCAAAAGGCCATTCAAGCCTATACAATTGAGCACGATATAGTAGGTGGAATGCACCTGTCTCAAGTGCAGTGGAGAATGATTTCAACGTTGTGCAAGGTTCTGATGCCCTTTGAACTTGCCACACGTGAAGTCAGTTCAGACACTGCCAGCCTGAGTCAGGTCATTCCCCTCATCAGGCTTTTGCAGAAGAAGCTGGAGGCATTGAAGAAGGAGCTAAAAGGGAGCGATTCCGCTAGGCATGTGGGACTTGTGGATGCAGCCCTTAATTCGCTTAACAAGGATTCACGGGTGGTCAATCTGTTGAAATCAGAGCACTACATTTTGGCCACCGTGCTCGATCCTAGATTTAAAGCCTACCTTGGATCTCTCTTTCCGGCAGACACAGGTCTGCTGGGGTTGAAAGACCTGCTGGTGACAAAATTGTCAAGTCAAGCGGAACGCGACCTGTCAACATCTCCTCCTTCACATTCTCCCGCAACTGGGGGTGCGAGGAAAAGGCTCAGAATTCCGAGCCCACCCGCTGGCGGTGATGCAGGGCAGTCTGGAGCGACTGCTGATGCTGACATCTGGTCCGGACTGAAGGACCTGACAACGATTACGGACATGTCGTCTACTGTCACTGCATATGATTCTCTCAACATTGATAGAATGGTGGAGGATTATATGAGTGACCGCATCCAAGTAGGCACGTCACACAGTCCGTAATTATACTGGCAGGAAAAAGAGGCAATTTGGAGGCCCTTGCACAAACTGGCTTTATTCTACCTAAGTTGCCCTCCCACAAGTGTGTACTCCGAAAGAGTGTTTAGTGCCGCCGCTCACCTTGTCAGCAATCGGCGTACGAGGTTACATCCAGAAAATGTGGAGAAGATGATGTTCATTAAAATGAATTATAATCAATTCCTCCGCGGAGACATTGACCAGCAGCAATTGCCTCCACAAAGTACACAGGGAGCTGAGATGGTGGATTCCAGTGGGGACGAATTGATAATCTGTGAGGAGGGGGATGTACACGGTGATATATCGGAGGGTGAAGATGAGGTGGACATCTTGCCTCTGTAGAGCCAGTTTGTGCAAGGAGAGATTAATTGCTTCTTTTTTGGGGGGGGTCCAAACCAACCCGTCATATCAGTCACAGTCGTGTGGCAGACCCTGTCACTGAAATGATGGGTTGGTTAAAGTGTGCATGTCCTGTTTTGTTTATACAACATAAGGGTGGGTGGGAGGGCCCAAGGACAATTCCATCTTGCACCTCTTTTTTCTTTTCTTTTTCTTTGCATCATGTGCTGATTGGGGAGGGTTTTTTGGAAGGGACATCCTGCGTGACACTGCAGTGCCACTCCTAGATGGGCCCGGTGTTTGTGTCGGCCACTAGGGTCGCTAATCTTACTCACACAGTCAGCTACCTCATTGCGCCTCTTTTTTTCTTTGCGTCATGTGCTGTTTGGGGAGGGTTTTTTGGAAGGGACATCCTGCGTGACACTGCAGTGCCACTCCTAGATGGGCCCGGTGTTTGTGTCGGCCACTAGGGTCGCTAATCTTACTCACACAGCTACCTCATTGCGCCTCTTTTTTTCTTTGCGTCATGTGCTGTTTGGGGAGGGTTTTTTGGAAGGGACATCCTGCGTGACACTGCAGTGCCACTCCTAGATGGGCCCGGTGTTTGTGTCGGCCACTAGGGTCGCTAATCTTACTCACACAGCTACCTCATTGCGCCTCTTTTTTTCTTTGCGTCATGTGCTGTTTGGGGAGGGTTTTTTGGAAGGGCCATCCTGCGTGACACTGCAGTGCCACTCCTAGATGGGCCCGGTGTTTGTGTCGGCCACTAGGGTCGCTAATCTTACTCACACAGCTACCTCATTGCGCCTCTTTTTTTCTTTGCGTCATGTGCTGTTTGGGGAGGGTTTTTTGGAAGGGACATCCTGCGTGACACTGCAGTGCCACTCCTAGATGGGCCCGGTGTTTGTGTCGGCCACTAGGGTCGCTAATCTTACTCACACAGCTACCTCATTGCGCCTCTTTTTTTCTTTGCGTCATGTGCTGTTTGGGGAGGGTTTTTTGGAAGGGACATCCTGCGTGACACTGCAGTGCCACTCCTAGATGGGCCCGGTGTTTGTGTCGGCCACTAGGGTCGCTAATCTTACTCACACAGCTACCTCATTGCGCCTCTTTTGTTCTTTGCATCATGTGCTGTTTGGGGAGGGTTTTTTGGAAGGGCCATCCTGCGTGACACTGCAGTGCCACTCCTAGATGGGCCCGGTGTTTGTGTCGGCCACTAGGGTCGCTAATCTTACTCACACAGCTACCTCATTGCGCCTCTTTTTTTCTTTGCGTCATGTGCTGTTTGGGGAGGGTTTTTTGGAAGGGACATCCTGCGTGACACTGCAGTGCCACTCCTAGATGGGCCCGGTGTTTGTGTCGGCCACTAGGGTCGCTTATCTTACTCACACAGCGACCTCGGTGCAAATTTTAGGACTAAAAATAATATTGTGAGGTGTGAGGTATTCAGAATAGACTGAAAATGAGTGTAAATTATGGTTTTTGAGGTTAATAATACTTTGGGATCAAAATGACCCCCAAATTCTATGATTTAAGCTGTTTTTTAGTGTTTTTTGAAAAAAACACCCGAATCCAAAACACACCCGAATCCGACAAAAAAAATTCGGTGAGGTTTTGCCAAAACGCGTTCGAACCCAAAACACGGCCGCGGAACCGAACCCAAAACCAAAACACAAAACCCGAAAAATTTCAGGCGCTCATCTCTAATAAATAGGTCATAAAATGTGTTCTGATCTTCATCTGAGTCACAACAATAGACAAACACAGTCTGCTGAAACTAATACCACACAAACAATTATATGTTCTCATGTTTTTATTGAACACACCATGTAAACATTCACAGTGCAGGGTGGACAAAGTATGTGAACCCTTTGATTTAATAACTGGTTGACCCTCCTTTGGCAGCAATAACATTTCCTATAGTTGCATATCAGACCTGCACAACGGTCAGGGGGAATTTTGGACCATTCCTCTTTACAAAACTGTTTCAGTTCAGCAATATTCTTGGTATGTCTGCTGTGAATCTCTCACTTGAGGTCATGCCACAGCATCTCAATCGGGTTGAGGTCAGGACTCTGACTGGGCCACTCTAGAAGGCATATTTTCTTCTGTTGAAGCCATTCTGTTGTTGATCTACTTCTGTGCTTTGGGTCGTTGTCCTGTTGCATCACCCATCTTCTGTTGAGCTTCAATTGGTGGACAGATGGCATTAAGTTCTCCTACAAAATGTATTGATAAACTTGGAAATTAATTTTTCCGTCGATAATAGCAATCTGTTCAGGCCCTGAGGCAGCAAAGCAGAACCAAACCATGGTGCCCCCTCCACCATACTTCAAAGTTGGGATGAGGTTTTGATGTTGGTGTGCTGTGCCTTTTTTTCTCAACACATAGAGTTGTGCGTTCCTTCCAAACAACTCAACCTTGGTTTCATCTGTCCACAGAATATTTTGCCAGTAGTGCTGTAGAACTTTCAGGTGCTCATTTGCAAACTTCAAATGTGCAGCAATGTGGTATCTTCCCATGAACTCCATTCTTGTTAAGTGTTTTACGAATGGTAGATTCGTCAACAGAGATGTTAGCATGTGCCAGAGATTTCTGTAAGTCTTTAACTGACATTCTAGCATTCTTCTTCACCACACTACGGGGGTCATTCCGAGTTGTTCGCTCGCAAGTGAATTTTAGCAGATTTGCTCATGCTAAGCCGCCGCCTACTGGGAGTGAATCTTAGCATCTTAAAATTGCGAACGATGTATTCGCAATATTGCGATTACACACCTCGTAGCAGTTTCTGAGTAGCTTCAGACTTACTCGGCATCTGCGATCATTTCAGTGCTTGTCGTTCCTGGTTTGACGTCACAAACACACCCAGCATTCGCCCAGACACTCCCCCGTTTCTCCAGCCACTCCTGCGTTTTTTCCGGAAACGGTAGCGTTTTTTCCCACACGCCCATAAAACGGCCTGTTTCCGCCCAGTAACACCCATTTCCTGTCAATCACATTACGATCGCCAGAACGATGAAAATGCCGTGAGTAAAATTCCTAAGTGCATAGCAAATTTACTTGGCGCAGTCGCAGTGCGGACATTGCGCATGCGCATTAAGCGGAAAATCGATGCGATGCGAAGATTTTTACCGAGCGAACAACTCGGAATGACCCCCTATGTTCTTGCAGTCATCTTTACAGGATGCCCACTCCTAGGGAGAGTAGCAACAGTGCTGAACTTTCTCCATTTATAGACAATTTGTCTTACCGTGGACTGATAAACATCAAGGCTTTTAGAGATACTTTAGTAACCCTTTCCAGCTTTATGCAAGTCAACAATTCTTAATCGTAGGTCTTCTGAGAGCTCTTTTCTGCGAGGCATGGTTCACATTAGGCAATGCTTCTTGAGAATTGCAAACTCAAAACTGGTGTGTGTTTTATAGGGCAGGGCAGCTTTAACCAACACCTTCAATCTCATCTCATTTATTGGACTCCAGGTCGGCTGACTCCTGACTCAAATTAGCTCTTGGAGAAGTCATTAGCCTAGGCATTCACATACGTTGTCCACCCTGCACTGTGAATGTTTACATGGTGTGTTCAATAAAAACATGAGAACATATAATTGTTTGTGGGGTATTAGTTTCAGCAGACTGTGTTTGTCTATTGTTGTGACTTAGATGAAGATCAGGACACATTTTATGACCAATTTATGCACAAATTCAGGAACTTCCAAAGGGTTCACATACTTTTTCGTGCAACTGTATATGTAAAATACACACACAATTATAGAACACCGCAAGAAAATGGAATTGGGCACAAATCCTCTTTATACCACATTCCTGCACTTACTTGGAGAACTCGCTGTTATTCAGTTACAATACCCTCTATTACATAACACATTTCAATATATTGCCATACCCAGGATTCAAACCTATAACCTGTTTAATTCTAATCAAACACCCTACTCAGAAACTATGAGATATCTAACTATGTAAAAATAATCAGCATTGCAACTGAGCAGATCTATGTAGTGTGCAGCCACACATCCACTCTCTTGCAGCCACACACTACATAGATCTGCTCAGCCGCAATACTGATCATTTTCTCACAAAGTACAAGGTAAGCTTCAAATAGTTAGAATTCTCTAGCTTAGAATTATCTACCTTTCTATGCAAGGGCAGATAGCTCAATGAATATTTGTCTGACTGCAATGCCACAGGCAATGGGTTAGAATCCTGGGTATGTCAGTATCTTGGAATGTAATAAAGGACAGTGTGACTGAATAACAAATAAATCTCAAGTTGAGTTCATGAATGTTGTATATGTATTAGGGACAGAAGGGGTCAGGGTAGCAGACAGGGGCGGTCAGGAGATGCTGGGCTTCAAAAATTTGGGAAGATGCAAGTAAAAGTAATAAAAACAGATAATTGACAAGAGTCTCCAACCCTGCAGCGCTATGTGCGGTGCCCCCTCCGCACACACCTAGTTACGGCCTTGCTTGTTATGTCACCGCACTGCGTAAGGTTCTTGACGTGTCAGTGACAGACAATAACAGGGGAACACAACTGGAAACTCTAGTTACAATTACATACTTCTTTAATGAACCATTGACAAAATGCCACCGAAATCCATTCGCGAGCATGAATTCCGCAGTCCATCCAAATGATTTTCTTCTTTCTATCGGATGGCAGACCAATCTACAAACAGGGCGACATAATTAGAGCTCTACATTATATGGGAAGAAAGAACAGTCCGGTCATCACTGTAAAGGTGTGTACACACGGTGAGATCCTTGCTGTGCCCGATTCTGACTATGCCATTTCTCTTGAACTCCCCCAGAGCACAGATAACACAGATTTTGTCTATGTACGATTTTGACTAAGTGCCACTTGTGACTATACTGTGTACTAGATCGTACACTAGATAAGCAAGATTGACTTGCCTGCCCAGTCTATCTAGCCTTACGATACTGACCCCACGGGAGCGCGCATCGGGATCAAATCTGTATCGGAAGATGCCTAACACCTTGAGATGTGCACTAACTTTCCTTAAGATTTTTACTATACAGTCAAAAACTTACAGATTTATCTCACCGTGTGTACACACCTTAAAAACCGCTATTAAAGTGTCAGCCTTATAGTATGTTGTAGCTTGGGTGACTGTGCTGATGGAGGAGAGTTTATGTGTGCATTGCTAGCTGGGGTTCCTGCTCCTGGTTACACAACAGTATTACTGTATCTATACATTACTTTTATTATAACTGTATCACTTATATCAGTACCAATATTTATTTTAAATCTTATCATATCTATTCTGCGTTAGCCGATATTACTCTATTCCGTTTAGTGTAACTGAACCAACATATCCGGCTCTGATACTACAGTACATAACATCTACGCTACCGACACTGCCGGGTCTCCGCCATCATGACTACCCCCTCCCACACTGCAACCCCCCCTCCCTACTGCTCATACTCATCACACCAGGGACCAGTGAACAGAGGGCTGACGGTCTTCGGTTCCCCTTCCTGCTGTGACCCCCTGGTGCTGTAAAGTGAACTATTGCTTCGCCCATTTGTGATTTTGGGGCATCTGCGTCCCCCTCTGAATACCCCCCTAATGCAGTAACATGAAGACCATAAGGCATACATGACACTTACCTTTAAATAGTAAATTGGTCTTGTCTCATAGGTCGCTCCAAGATATTGTAATGTTACAAGATGACCGTGTGTGTCTTTTATTTGATCCATCCATTTGTATATCTGTAAAATGCAAAAAAAAACACTGATTTATGTATGTAAAAATGAGTGGCGTTACAAGCGTAGGGCGAGCAGGATATGTGCCCTGGGCGCCGTGACAGGCCTGTCAGAGGAGGCACTGCCAGCAAGGGTAGTGTACTACCTTGCGGAGTGTCCGCGGTGCTTCCTGACATCCTGCAGGGTCATTTTTAACATAATACTGTTATGTATACAACATCTCACTGCTGCACTACTCTGTTTCGAAGTTCCGAACCGTTCAGGATGTGTGGATGCCGCCGAGCCATAGGAGCTTTTCAGAAGGAGGCGGGTCCCCATCCCTTTCTCACATATAACTGGCTGTCTCCCGGTCCTTTACTGCCACGGTGCAGTGACTCTGGGGTCTATTCATAAAGCAGTGATAAGTGTGGAGAGAAGTGAGCCGGTGGAAAGTTGCCCATGGAGACCAATCAGCATTGAAGTAACATTTATAATTTGCATACTATGAAATTATACAGAGCAGCTGATTGGTTGCCATGGGCAACTTCTCCACTGGCTCACTTCTCCACTCTTCTCACTGCTTCATGAATAGACCCCTATGTTTTTGTTCCATCCCACCCGGCAATCCCCCAGTGGTGTTGCGTAGGAGAGCACCCACCTTGCGGGCCAGGCGGATCAGGCACAGCGGCCTGTTAGGCACAGACTATAGGAGCTCCTCCAATGTGATCCAGTCCCAAAGCCGCTGGAGCAGGATGGAGGGGTACGAGCCGCTGAGCGCTGGATGTGGGCGCTTTACTGCCATGATGATTAGCATGGTGCGGAGCAGGAGGAGCGACGGCGGGCATAGAGCGGGGACGGCTGGGAGGGAGACAGGCAGCGTGTCCTTGCAATACAGCCCAGACACTTACATGGCGTATTATAATACTGCTGTACAGTTAAGTATATAATAATATACTGCTGTTGTTAGTGATACTCCATGTACTACAGTCTGACCTATACTGTATACCTATCTATACACTACTACAATACACTGACAAGCTGGGTACACACTAGTCTAGGTGGGTACACAGTGATAGATATATCTGCAGATCACTTGATCTACAGATATATCTATGGATGGATTAGGCAGAATGTTGTGCATACACACTGCCCGATTCGTCGGGGACTGACATCATGAGCGTGTGTACAGACGGTCGGCTGATCGCCCGTACACACACATCGAGGTGCCAGTATATCGTTACATATATTAGCCGTCGGATGTGCTGCAGGGCCGTCGCAATATGTCTCTGAACGACGGAGTTCACAGACATATCGCCCGTGCACACTGGCCGGCGGACCCGCAATAAATTGCCCATTCAATAAAACGGCCGATATATTGGCCAGTGTGTACGGGTCATTAGGGCTCAGTCGAACAGCCGGTCCGCCGACCTATCTGATGATCAGAAAGTGCATACACTTTTACCGATCGGCGGGCATTTACTTTGCTCACCAGTTGTGCTGTCAGTCACTAGCGGCCAGCACCAGCAAGTATACAGGCGGTCTGCAGAATGCAGGTACACACAGCACAATGCACCAATATATCTGCAATTGGCTGTACTGCAGGGCTGACACAATATGTCTGTGATCAACATAGTTCACAGGCATATCGTTTATACCCACCCACCGATCACTAAATTATATATTGTCCAATCAATTGATCAGACAATATATTGTTCAGTGTGTACAAGTGTACTTTCTTGAGGTGGGAGGGACCAATAGGAGCAGGATGAGGCAGGAATTTGGGAAGTAGCTAGAGCTAGCGTTATTTGCTGGGTGGGGTGCCAGGAGGCTGGCGTCACAGGTTTGGGAATCTGTGTCCCTGACTGGGCTGGTGTCAGAGTGGGGCTTGATGGCCGGTGGAGTGACAAGCACACCAAACTTGGCGTCTGAAGTTGTTCTCGGCCCGCAGTGAGGACATACTGGAATGGAGTTCATCATCGTCTCTGCCACTCCCTGGCTGAAATTGTATTGTGTAGTGCTCTACACACTATTTACAGAAAAATATTAAGTGTCTACTGAGGAGCCTGGCATTGGAGAGCAGCTGTAGGTAAGATATGCGGAGCAGAGAGATGAGATAAAAGTGATTTGATTTACTGTCTTCAATCTCTAACTCAGCCAGCAATGTGTTATAATGTAGACTTTAAAGCGCATGGTAGGCCTGACTGCTTTCTTGTAACACTCTTACCTGCAGTGCCTACTTTCTAAGGGCCAGCCTGGACTAGGTGTAAGAGGTTGGCGATATGCCGGTGAGCGGAATGCTGACAGGAGCAAGGTGAGTATACTTACCCTCTCCCAATGCCCCCTAACCCTCCCTTCCTGCAGTCTACCCTTCCCCGGGGTGTGCCTTACCATCCCCCCGCAGCCTAAACCTAACCTCCCCCCACCTCGACTTACCTCTCCGGCCACTCAGCAGTCACTCATTAATTTGTTAGGTATCTTAATTTATAAAAAATGCCCCATACCTTGTTTACCTAATAAAAAAGCCCCAGGCGTATTCAAGATAGTGTGGCCGTGGGCAATCACTTAGGAGAATAAAAAGAAGAAACAGAACCCACTTCTGCTTTCTGTCCTGTGTCGGGGCCTTATTTAGATCATCAGTCCCATGGCTATTCCAGATGAGAGGGTGTTGTAAAAACATATCAAGGTGAGTCTCTCTCTCTCTCTCTGCCCCAGGTTTGCTATCTCTTTCTCCCAGCCCCAGGTCTCTCTCTGCCCCAGGTTTCTCTCTCACTCTCTGTGCACCAGGACTGTCTTTCTCTCTTCCAGGTCTCTCTCTCTCTCTGTCAAAGGTCTACCTCTCTCTTGCTAAAGGTCTCTCTCTCTCTTGCTCCACCCCAGATCTTTCTCTCTCCACCCTAGGTCTCTCTCTCTCTGCCCCAAGTTTCTCTCTCTCTCTCTCTCTCTCTGCTCCAGGTCTCTCTGCCCCAGGTATCTCTCTCTCTGCCCCACATCTCTGTCTCTCTGCCCCAGGTCTCACTGTCTCTCTCTCTCTCTGTCCCAGATTTCTATCTTTTTCTCTCTGCCAGAGGTCTATCTCTCTCCCTGACCCAGGTCTATCTCTCTGCCCCGGGTCTCTCTCTCTGCCCGAGGTCTCTCTATCTCTCTGCCCCAGGTTTCTGTTTTTTTCCCAGGTCTTTTTCTCTCTCTCTGTTTCTGCCCCAGGTCTCTCTCTGCCCCAGGTCTCTCTCTCTCTCTCTCTCTCTCTCTCTCTCTCTGCCCTAGGTCCCTCTGTTTCTTCCCTAGGTCTCTTTCTCTCTCTTTCATTTTATGCCCCAGATCTCTCTCACTCTCTCTGCCCCAGGTCTCTCTCCCTGCCCCAGTTCTCTCTGCCAAAGGTCTCTCTCTCTCTGCTAAATGTCTCTCTGTCCCAGGTCTCTCTCTCACTGCCCCAGGTCTCTCTCTCTCTCTCTCTCTCTCTCTCTCTCTTGCTCCAGGTCTCTCTTTCTGCCCCAGGTCTCTGTCTCTCTGCCCCAGGTATCTCTCTCTGCCCCAGGTCTCTGTCTCTCTGCCCCAGGTCTCACTCTCTCTCTCTGCCCCAGTTCTCTCTCTCTCTCTGCCCCAGGTCTCTCTGTTTCTGCCACAGTTCTCTCTCTCACTCTCTCTGCCCCAGGTCTCTCTCTCTCTTCCCCAGGTTTTTCTCTCTTCCCCAGGTCTGTCTCTCTGCCCCAGGTCTCTCTCTCTCTGTGCCTCAGGTCTCTCTCTCTGCCCCAGGTTGCTTTATCTCTCTCTCTGCCCCAGGTTTCTCTATCTCTCTGCCAGAGGTCTCTCTCCCTGCCCCAGGTCTCTATCTCTACCCCATGTCTCTCTCTCGGACCCAGGTCTCTCTCTCTCTCTCTTCCAGGTCTCTCTCTCTGCCCCAGGTCTCTCTCTTCCAAAGGTCTCCCACTGTCTCTGCTAAAGATCTATCTCTCTGCCCCATGTCTCTTTGTTTCTTCCCCAGGTCTCTTTCTCTCTCTCTGTTTCTGCTCCAGGTATCTCCCTCTCTCTGCCCCAGGTCTCTCTACCCCATGTCTCTGTCTCTCTGCCCCAGGTCTCTCTCTCTCTCTGTGACCCAGGTCTCTCTCTCTCTCTGCCCCAGGTTTTTTTTATCTCTCTGCCCCAGGTTTTTTTTTTATCTCTCTGCCCCATGTTTCTCTATCTCTGCCACAGGTTTCTATTGCTTTCTCTCTGCCAGAGGTCTATCTCCCTGCCCAAGGTCTCTCTCTCTCTGCTTCAGGTCTCTCTCTGCCCCAGGTCTCTCTCTCTCTCTCTCTGCCCTATGTCTCTGTTTCTTCCCCAGGTCTCTTTCTCTCTCTTTCTGTTTCTTCCGCAAATCTCTCTCTCACTCTTTCTGCCCCAGGTCTCTCTGCCAATGGCCTCTCTCTCTGCTAAAGGTCTCTCTACCCCAGGTCTCTCTCTCTCTCTCTCTCTCTCTCGCTCTGCCCCAGATCTCTCTCTTTGTTCCAGGTCTCTCTTTCTGCCCCAGGTCTTGCTTTCTCTGCCCCAGGAATCTCTCTCTGCCCCAGGTCTCTCTCTCCCTCTCTCTCTACCCAAGGTCTTTCTCTCTCTTACTCAGGTCTCTCTCTCTGTTTCTGTCCCTGCTCTTTCTCTCTCTCTGCCCCAGGCCTCTCTCTCTCTCTGTCCCAGGTCTCTTTTTTTTTTGCCTCAGGTCTCTCTCGCTCTTGGCCCCAGGTCTCCCTCTCTCTTCAAAAGGTCTCCCTGTGTCTCTGGTAAAGGTCTCTCTCTCTCTGCCCCATGTCTCTTTGTTTCTTCCCCAGGTCTCTCTCTGCCCCAGGTCCCTCTCTGCCCCAGGTCTCTCTCTCTCTTTGTTTCTACCACAGTTCTCTCTCTCTGCCCCAGGTCTCTCTCTCTCTCTCTCTCTCTCTCTCTGCCCCATGTCTCTATCTCTCTCTCTCTCTGCCCCAGGTATCTCTCTCTTCCCCAGGTCTCTCTCTCTGCCCCAGGTCTTTCTATCTCTGCCCAAGGTCTCTTTCTCTCTCTCTGCACCAGGTCTCTCTCTCTCTCTCTCTCTCTCTCTCTCTCTCTCTCTCTCTGCCCCAGGTTTCTTTATCTATCTCTGCCATAGGATTCTCTATCTCTTAACTAGGTTTCTATCTCTATCTCTCTGCCAGAGGTCTTTCTCCCTGCCCCAGGTCTCTCTCTCTGCTTCAGGTTTCTCTCTGCCCCAGGTCTCTCTCTCTCTGCCTCGGGTCTCTCTCTCTCTGCCCTAGGTCTCTCTGTTTCTTCCACAGGTCTCTTTCTCTCTCTTTCTGTATCTGCCCCAGATCTCTCTCACTCTCTCTGCCCCAGGTCTCTCTCTGTACCCCAGGTCTCTCTCTCTGCCCCAGGTCTCTCTGCCAAAGGTCTCTCTCGCTGCTAAAGGTCTCTTTACCCCAGGTCTCTCTCTCTCGCTCTGCCCAAGGTCTCTCTCTCTCTCTCTCTGCCCCAGGTCTCTATCTATTTCTCTCTTTGTTCCAGGTCTTTCTTTCTGCCTCAGGTCTTGTTCTCTCTGCCCCAGGTATCTCTGTCCCAGGCCTCCATCTCTCTCTCTACCAAAGGTCTCTCTCGCTTTCTGCCCCAGGCCTATCTCTCTCTGTTTTTGCCACAGTTCTCTCTCTCTCTCTGCCCCAGGCCTCTCTCTCTGTCCCAGGTCTCTCTGACTCAGGTCTCTCTGGCTCTCTGCCACAGTTCTCTCTCTACCCCAGGTCTGTCTCTCTCTACCCCAGGTCTCTCTCTTTGCTCAACTTCTCTCTCTGCCCCAGGTCTCTCTGCCAAAGGTTTCTCTCTCTGCTAAAGGTCTCTTTACCTCAGGTCTCTCTCTCTCGCTCTTCCCAAGCTCTCTCTCTCCCTGCCCCAGATCTCTATCTATCTCTCTCTTTGTTCCAGGTCTCTCTTTCTGCCTCAGGTCTCACTCTCTCTACCCCAGGTATCTCTCTCTGTCCCAGGTCTCACTCTCTCTCTACCCATGGTCTCTCTCCCTCTCTTTCTGCCCCAGGTCTCTCTCTCTGTTTTTTGCCACAGTTCACTCTCTCGCTCTCTCTCTCTCTCTGCCCCAGGCCTCTCTCTCTCTGTCCCAGGTCTCTCTGACTCAGGTCTCTCTTGCTCTCTGCCCCAGTTCTCTCTCTACCCCAGGTATTCTACCCCAGGTCTGTCTCTCTCTACTCCAGGTTTCTCTCTTTGCTCCACTTCTCTCTCTCTCTGCTCCAGGTCTCTCTCTATCTGCCCAACTTCTCTCTCTATCCCATGTCTCACTCTGCACCACTTCTCTCTCTCTCTCTCTCTCTGCTCCAGGTCTCTCCCTTTATCTGCCCTGCTTCTTTCTCTCTGCCCCAGGTTTCTCTCTCTCTCTGCCCTGATCTCTCTTTCTGCCCCAGAACTCTCTCTCTCTCTCTCTGCCCCATGTGTGTTTCTCTCTCACTCTCTCTCTGTCCCATGCATCTCTTTGCTCCAACTGGAGGCTCCTTGCTCTATATGTCAGGGCCTTTGACCGGACTGACACTTGCTCTGTGTCTGGTGTGTGCTTCCCAGAGGGGTGTTCTGGGTACTATATGTGTGTGGGGCATTTTTTTATTTGCTCTGGGAACCATCAACCCTAGTTATGCCTCTAGTAATAATTGTCATAAGGTAATACAGTAATATTACACAGGCGGTGCTGCCTTGTATGTACAATTGTATGGCGTGTTACACTTTCTATGGACGTGACCTGTGCTGGAGTTCTCGCTCAATGGGGGTGATTCCGCGTTGTTCACTCGCTAGCTGCTTTTAGCAGCATTGCACACGCTAAGCCGCCGCCTACTGGGAGTGTATCTTAGCTTAGCAGAATTGCGAACGAAAGATTTGCTAATTTTCTCGTAACGATTACCCCGCAGTTTCTGAGTAGCTCCAGACTAACTCCACCATTGCGACCAGCTCAGTCCTTTTCGTTCCTGGTTTGACGTCGCAAACACACTCAGCGTTCGCTCAGCCACTTCCCCGTTTCTACAGCCACTCCTGCGTTTTCAACTAGCACGCCTGCATTTATTCCGCACACTCCCATAAAATGGCCAGTTTCCGCCCAGAAACACCCACTTCCTGTCAATCACACTACGATCAGCAGAACGATGGAAAAGCTTTGTTCTGCCGTGAGTAAATCTACTAAGTTTTGTGCTAAAATACTTTGCACATGCGCACTGCGTACCATGCGCATGCGCATTTTCACATTAATCACTCCGTTGCGAAAATCGGCAACGAGCGAACAACTCGGAATCACCCCCTATGTCTACAAACGTGTCCTTATTGATATAGTGATTTTGCGCAATATGGTTGCATGCTGCATGAAGTGACTTAGGGCCTAAATCAGACCTGATCGCAGCAGCAAATTTGTTAGCAGTTGGGCAAAACCATGTGCACTGCAGGGGAGGCAGATATAACATGTGCAGAGAGAGTTAGATTTGGGTGGGGTGTGTTCAAACTGAAATCTAAATTGCAGTGTAGAAATAAAGCAGCCAGTATTTACCCTGCACAGAAACAAAATAACCCACCCAAATCTATCTCTCTCTGCACATGTTATATCTGCCTCCCCTGCACTGCACATGGGCCCTCATTCTGAGTTGTTCGCTCGCAAGCTGCTTTTAGCAGCTTTGCACACGCTAAGCCGCCGCCTACTGGGAGTGAATCTTAGCTTATTAAAATTGCGAACGAAAGATTAGCAAAATTGCGAATAGACACTTCTTAGCAGTTTCTGAGTAGCTCCACACTTACTCGGCATCTGCGATCAGTTCAGTGCTTGTCGTTCCTGGTTTGACATCACAAACACACCCAGCGTTC
The DNA here is from genome assembly GCF_028390025.1 of Pseudophryne corroboree. NCBI lineage: Eukaryota > Metazoa > Chordata > Amphibia > Anura > Myobatrachidae > Pseudophryne > Pseudophryne corroboree. The sequence goes on from NC_086450.1 coordinate 18,506,229, forward strand.
GCCCAGACACTCCCCCGTTTCTCCGGCCACTCCCGTGTTTTCCCCCGAAACGGTAGCGTTTTTTCGCACACACCCATAAAACGTCCAGTTTCCGCCCAGTAACACCCACTTCCTGTCAATCATATTACGATCACCAGAACGAAGAAAAAAACCTTCTAATGCCGTGAGTAAAATACCTAACTGCATAGCAAATTTACTTGGCGCAGTCGCACTGCGGACATTTCGCATGCGCATTAGCGACTAATCGCTCCATTGCGAGAAAAAAATAACAAGCTAACAACTCGGAATGACCCCCATGGGGGGTCATTCCGAGTTGATCGCTCGCTAAGTACTTTTAGCAGCCATGCAAATGCATAGTAGCCGCCCTCTGGGGAGTGTAGTTTTACTTGAAAGGGTGCAAACGTGTGTGCATCAAAAACATTTTGTGCAGTTTCAGAGTAGCTCTGGACTTACTCAGCCCTTGTGATCACTTCAGTCTTTTTGGTGCCGGAATTGACGTCAGACACCTGCCCTGTAAACGCCTGGACACGCCTGCGTTTTTTCCAAACACTCCCAGAAAACGGTCAGTTGACACCCATAAACGCCCTCTTTCTGTCAATCACCTTGCGTTCGGCTGTGTGAATGGAATCTTCACTAAATCCATCACCCATCACCGATCCTCTTTGTACCCGTACGACATGTCTGTGCATTGCGGTGCATAAGCAGTTTTGCCGTTTTATTTACCTGATCGATGCGCTGCGAAAATCGTCAGCGAGCGATCAACTTGGAATGACCCCCATGGTTTTGCCCAACTGCTAACAAATTTGCTCCTGCGATCAACTCTGAATTAGGCCCTTAGTTCCCGCGTCACAGAGAGCTAGTCTCAGACTTTAGCAATTTAGCATCTTTTTAGCACCACATTGTGGGGGAGATGTACTAAGCCTTGCAGAGAGATAAGGCAGAGAAAAATAAGTGGATGGTGATAAAGTATCAGCCAAACAGCTCCTGTCATTTTTCAAACACAGCCTGTGACATGACAGTTAGGAGCTGATTGGCTGGTACTTTATCTCCGTCCACTTCATCTCCATCCAAGGCTTAGTAAAGAGACCCCAAAGTACCAGCCATCCAGCTCATTACTACCATGTTACAGACTGTGTTCAAAAAATGACAGCTAGGAGCTGATTGGTTGGTAGTTTATCGCTCTCCACTATATTGCTCTCTAGGGCTTTGTACATCTGCCCCGCTGCATCTTTTTTGCTTTGCAGTCGCACACAAACAAGAATACCGACACCACCGGATCTCCCCCGACGCCGTGATCCCGACCGCTGAGCATGCTGACTGCTGCACCAGGGCTATTCCCACTCATGGGTGTCCACGACACCCATAAAGTGGGAATAGAATATGTGGCTCTCACAGCGAGCCACCGAGCCGGCAGCGTGGTGAGTACAGCGAGCCCGCAAGGGGCTTTATAACGCTCGCCCTGCTGCTGGCATTCTGGTGGCCAGGAACCTGGCGTTTGGATCCCAGCCGCCGGGATTCCATACCTAACCCCTTTGATGTTGTTTGCCTTATCAATGCATGAGACACAACTGTGCAGAAGCTCTTACAATCCATGTATCTGGTGACCCTCATTTAACAAGAAGTTTATGATTCTGGTTCATTCATTCCTCACCTCATCCATTGAGTGGTACTTTGTGTAATCAAAGGAAGACAACGATTTCTGTCGGCTTCTTCCATCATCGACAGGGTTTTCATCTATCAGTTTCTGTACATCATTTATCATCACCCTAGAAATGAGCATAAAAAAATAAAACATGATGAAAATAAATCCGGTATCATATAATATCTACTGTATCCTACATGTAATTAGTGTTATTATTAGAGACGAGCAGTCCGGATTCCTTTGAATCTGGACCACTCCGAACAGCGGCACCATTTCACACTAATGCACGCTGCTGAAAGCTGCACTGTAGTGAATGTAATGAGACTCCAAACTCACAAGTGGCTGTGCTGTGACTTTGTATAGGGGGCACGCTGCTGTATGCTGTGCTGTACTCTGTGGTAGTGGCTGTAATGAGACTCTGGGCTCACAAGTGGCTGTGCTGGGACTGTGTATAGGGGGCACGCTGCTGAAAGCTGTTCTGTACTCTGCTGTAGTGGCTATAATGAGACTCTAGACTCACAAGTGGCTGTGCTGTGACTGTGTATAGGGGCATGCTGCTGAAAGCTGCAATATACTCTGCTGCAGTGGGTGTAATGAGACTCCGGACACACAAGTGGCTGTGCTGTGACTATGTATAGGGGGCACGCTGCTGTAAGCTGTGCTGTACTCTGCTATAGTGGCTGTAATGAGACTCTGTACTTAAAAGTGCCGTGCTGTGACTGTGTACAGTATAGGGGGCACGCTGCTGCAAGTTGCACTATACTCTGCTGTAGCTGTAATGAAACTCTGTACTCACAAGTGGCTGTGCTGTGACTGTGTATATGGTGCACACTGCTGGAAGTTGTTCTGTACTCTGCTGTAGTGGCTGTAATGAGACTACAGACTCACAAGTGGCTGTTCTATGACTGTGTATAGGGGCATGCTGCTGAAAGCTGCACTATACTCTGCTGTAGTGGGTGTAATGAGACTCCGGACTCACAAGCAGTGGCAGATTTAGGGGGGCGAACACTATGAATGCACCACATAAATTACAGGTACAGCCAAGCCCACTTAGGAACTTGCTGATGCTGCAGCTCTGTAGCCCAACTGCAAAAGCCCCTTTCCGCATACACTCTGTATAACAGATCAGATCCAAAGAGAGGACAATACAGCAATACAGTATGTAACAGAAAACCTGCACTAAAGCATCCACAAGGTCACACAGTGACAAGAGATTAGTCAGACCCTGTAAGCTCAGTGCTCAGTACAGTGTTAGATGGTTTCTGTATGGTAAACTGTTGCATCATCTACCGTATTGGGCAGCAGCACATGCTGCTCCATAGACTTACTTTACTAGAATATCTTTTTGAAGAAAGTTTTGTTTCAATTTCGGCAAAAGGTAAGAAGGCACCTGTACATGCACCTCCCTGCCCGGGGTGACGTCCTCTACATCGCTTGGCTCCCATAGATCCAGCTGCAATGTAAAATAACGTCATGCACAGTATTACCAATAGGGAAACATTATTGTAAATACATTGTGCTATACATCGTGCTATACATCATGCTATACATCGTGCTATACATCGTGCTATACATCGTGCTATACATCGTGCTATACATCATGCTATACATCATGCTATACATCATGCTATACATCGTGCTATACATCATGCTATACATCGTGCTATACATCGTGCTATACATCGTGCTATACATCGTGCTATACATCATGCTATACATCGTGCTATACATCGTGCTATACATCATGCTATACATCATGCTATACATTGTGCTATTGTTATGCACACCAGTGCCTGCAGGAATGTACTGGTGTCTGAACTGTTATGCACACCAGTGCCTGCAGGAATGTACTGGTGTTTGAACTGTTATGCACACCAGTGCCTGCAGGAATGTACTGGTGTCTGAACGGATAGGGATGCAAAACAAATGAACTCACAGACAGACTGGGGAATATGACATTACGTACACAGAAGGTGATAGGGTAACAAAATAAACACAAAGTGAACAGAGAAGCCCAGAGGCTTAGAAACTGGGTGTCTCCCTAGTATTAGTAATGCTCAGATGGAAAAAGCAAGATGTTGTGTTTTAATACGTAGAGAACCCGAAATGCTGTTGCTAAGGGCAACAGCAAAACCCTAAAGGGTTACCAACGGGTGTGGCAGTAAACTCCTTGGTCAGAGATGGAATGATAGACACAAGGAGAGTCTCCACAATTCTAATCCTCACTTGCAGTGCACAGGTTCAGCTTACTGCCACTAAACTGACACCTGAACACCTTGCACAGTGAGAAAGGATTTAGGCAGGCAAGTCTGAGAATATAGCCGCAAACTTGCTAAGTTCACAGAGTAGCAAAAGAACCCCAGCAAGTTAAACGACTGACTCCAGTCTTACTGCTAGGTCTGGATTGGCAGAGTGTAATACCAAATCCCCAGGCCTATTTGCAGTAAGCAACAACAAATACAAAGCTACACAGTACTGGCTAACTTTTAGGAACTGACTAACCAACAAAGATTCAGCAGCATCTGCTTAACCTGAGAAGAGGCCTTATATAGCTGGTGCTGTCCACGCCCCACTCAGACCTCACAGACTGTGAGCACAAAAACCAGCACCGGATCCCCTGCCGTGCACAGAGCCTGTAACCACTGCACAGCAAAAGACCCGAACCGGAGTATCAGCTGCGCTCAGGTTACTCTGCTAGCACTTGTCTCCCGGTTGCCATGACGACGTGGCAGCACAGGGCAGGAGACCCTAACAGTACCCCCCCTCTGACGAGGGGTCAAAGAACCCCTACCACCGGGTTTATCGGGGAACTGAGAGAAGAAAGAGCGTATCAGTCTGGGGGCATGAAGATCACAACTGCGCACCCACGACCGCTCCTCCGGGCCATACCCCTTCCAGTGCACCAAAAATGACAGCCGACCCCGAACCATCTTGGAGTCAAGAATCCTTTCAATAACAAACTCCCTCTGGCCACGTATCAGAAGAGGAGAAGGTCTTCCACTGGAAGAAGGATTACTAATCGCCCGTTTTAAAAGGGAACAATGAAATGTTTTATTGATACCCAAAGAACGGGGCAGATCTAACTGAAATGCCACCGGATTGATAACCCTGGTGATCTTATAAGGGCCGATGAACCGGGGGCCTAACTTATGAGATGGCTGTCTCAACTTCAAATTCTTTGTAGACAACCAGACGAAGTCTCCTAATTTGAAGCTGCAGGGTCTTTTCCGCTTATCAAAAACCCTTTTGGTCACTAATGACACAGACACAAGGGCTTTCTTCACTTTCCTCCAAATACCTCTAAGGACCGAAACCACAGAGGAACCACCAGGCGTGTAGTCCAGTGGGTCAAAAGAATTGGCCTTAGGATGATGCCCATACACACAAAGGAAGGGAGAGATCCCTGTAGCAGAGTGAGCCGCGTTGTTATAGGCAACTCCGCCATGGACAGATGAGCAACCCAGTCAGTCTGACACTTGGAGACATAACACCTGAGGAACTGCTCCAAGGACTGGTTCACCCTTTCAGTCTGCCCATTAGACTGCGGATGGTAGCCTGACGACAAGCTGACAGAAATCTGGAGATCGGAACAAAATGCCCTCCAGAATTTGGCCACAAACTGGGATCTGCGGTCAGAGACCACATCAAGTGGCAACCCGTGGAGACGCACAACATGCAGCATAAATAATTCAGACAGGCGTCTGGCCGATGGCAGCCCAACCAGTGGAACGAAGTGCGCCATCTTCGAAAACCTGTCAACGACAACCCAGATGGCTGTCATCCCCGAGGATTTGGGCAAGTCCACCACAAAATCCATTGAAATGTGGGTCCATGGCTTAGATGGGATAGAGAGTGGATGTAATGGGCCAACAGGAACCCCTCTAGGAGTCTTATTTCGGGCACAGATGTCACATGCCCGAACCCACTGATCCACATCCTTAGCCACCGAGGGCCACCACACCGCCCTAGATAGCAACTCCCGAGTTCTGGCAATACCCGGGTGACCTGCCGACTTCTTGGCATGGAATTCCAGGAACACTCGCTGTCTTAACCTAGGAGGCACAAACAAAAGACCTACCGGAAGGTCTGGAGGAGCCTGCTCCTGTGCTCTAAGGACTAATGATAAGAGGTCCTGGGTAATGCCCACTTTAATACATGATGGGGACACAATGGGCAACGGCTCCTCGGTGGTCTCCTGGATTGGAGCAAAACTCCGCGAGAGCGCATCAGCCTTGATGTTTTTTGACCCAGGGCGATATGTTATCAAAAAATTAAAGCGAGCAAAAAACAAAGCCCATCGTGCCTGCCTGGCATTGAGACGCTTCACTGACTCTAAATATGCCAGATTCTTATGGTCGGTGAGAATTGAGACCACAAACTTAGCCCCCTCAAGCCAGTGTCTCCACTCCTCGAGTGCATCCTTAAGAGCCAACAATTCCCGGTTACCCACGTCATAATTCATCTCGGCAGGCGAAAATTTACGGGAAAAGTAAGCACAGGGATGAAGGCGATTATCAGACACTCCCATCTGAGAGAGCACTGCCCCAATACCCATCTCAGAGGCATCCACCTCCACCACAAAAGGACGCTCTGGATCTGGGTGTCGCAGCACCTTGGCCGATACAAATGCCCTTTTGAGACGGGCAAAAGCCGCTTTAGCCTCACAAGACCAGTGAGCAACATCCGCCCCTTTCTTAGTGAGTGCCACCAAGGGCGCCACTATAGACGAAAATCCAGCGATAAATCGTCTATAAAAATTTGCAAAGCCCAGGAAACGCTGAAGCGCCTTCAAACTAGTGGGCTGCACCCAATCCAGGACTGCCTGTACCTTGGAACCCTCCATTTGGAAACCTTCTGGGGAGATAATATATCCTAGAAATGCGATTTGCTGAACTTCAAATTCGCACTTCTCCAGCTTCGCCCCAAGCCGGTGGTCTCTGAGTTTCTGGAGGACTAAGCGTACATGCTTCCGATGTTCCTCCAGGGAATGGGAGAAGATTAGGATGTCATCTAAGTATACAACTAAGAATCTATCCAAATATTCCCTGAGTACATCATTCATGAAATCCTGGAAGACTGCCGGGGCATTACAGAGCCCCAAAGGCATCAACAAATATTCATAATGCCCTGAGTGGGTATTAAAGGCAGTCTTCCATTCATCCCCCTCTCTTATTCGGATTAGATTGTACGCACCGCGTAGGTCAATCTTAGAAAAAATGGTGGCAGTACGAAGCTGGTCAAACAAGACCGAAATGAGAGGCAGTGGGTATGAGTTTTTAATCGTGATACGGTTCAATTCCCTGAAGTCGATGCAGGGTCGCAACGAACCGTCCTTTTTACCCATGAAGAAGAACCCCGACCCAACTGGAGACTGTGAAGGTCTGATAAATCCCTTAGCCAAGTTCTCCTGAATGTACTCTGCCATAGCCTGAGTCTCAGGACGTGACAGGGAGTACAACCTGCTCTTGGGAAGCTTAGCATTTGGCAACAAATCAATGGCACAGTCATAGGGGCGATGGGGAGGTAGTACCTCTGCAACTTTTTTGTAGAACACGTCCGCAAAATCTGCATAACACCCTGGCAATCCTGGCAAACTTAGCTGCGAGAGCCTGACTGGAAGGCTCAAGCAACTCCTGAAACAATCAGTACCCCAACTAAGAATCTCCCCAGAGACCCAGTCAAATTGAGGATTGTGGGCCCTTAACCAGGGTAACCCCAACACCAATGGGGCAAAAGTACAGACAGTCACATAAAAGGACAATTTTTCAGAGTGTGTGGCTCCAATAAACAAAGAAATCTGGCTAGTGCAAGAGGTAATTTTACCTTGGGATAATGGTTCCCCGTTTAACCCACAAATCTCAATTTCCGATGCCAAGGGTACTAAGGGAACAGAGTGTTTCAGGGCGAATTGGCGGTCCATAAAAACCCCGTCTGCCCCACTGTCCACAAAGGCCTCAGTCTTGACAGTTTGACCGAGGATCTTCAAGGTCACCGGAATGATAAAAGTCTTCTTGGGAAATTCTGACTTCTGGCCTGACAGGATATTTCCCATCACCCTCAGGCCCTGAAGTTTTCCGGCTTTTCTGGGCATGATACTACCACATGACCTTTATTCCCACAGTACAAACACAACCCCTGCTGTCTCCTCCGCGTCTTCTCACGCGAGGAGAGGCGGGTAGCCCCAATCTGCATAGGCTCCTCGGAAAATTCCTCAGAGTCTGAGGTTCCCTTGGGAAAGAAGGAAACCTCGGTCTCCCTTTCAAGCCTACGCTCTCTCAGCCGTCTATCCACCCGGATGGATAACTGCATGAGCTGATCCAAGCTATCAGGCAAGGGATATTGAACCAGTTGGTCTTTTATCTGGTTAGAAAGACCTCTTCGGTACTGGTGTCTCAGGGCTGGGTCATTCCACTGGGTATCATGGGCCAACCTCCGAAACTCCGTACAGTAAACCTCAACTGGCCTTCGCCCTTGCTTAAGGATCGAAATCTGAGCCTCGGCTGAGGCCGTCTTGTCAGGGTCATCATACAGCATGCCCAGTGCCGTAAAAAAAGCATCAACACTTTTAAGCGACGGACAGTCAGGCTGCAACCCATATGCCCAGACCTGTGGGTCTCCTTGTAGCAAGGAAATCACTATGCCCACCCGCTGAATATCCGACCCAGAAGACTGAGGCCTAAGCCGGAAGTATAGCTTGCAGCTCTCCTTGAAACAAAAGAACTGCGAGCGATCTCCAGAAAAACGATCCGGGAGATTTACTTTCGGCTCCTTAACCCCTGAAGGTGCTGCTGCTGCGGGAGCTCCGCCAGCGGCCTGGGAGGTGTGCATTTTAATGGACAAATCATTAAATTGTCGAGTCAGGACCTGCACCTGATCGACCACCTGTTGCAACGTATTTTGAGGGGTATGCTCCATATTCCCACAAAATTTCAACAGGAGTATTAGGCTGCTGAATATGTTATGCACACCAGTGCCTGCAGGAATGTACTGGTGTCTGAACTGTTATGCACACCAGTGCCTGCAGGAATGTACTGGTGTTTGAACTGTTATGCACACCAGTGCCTGCAGGAATGTACTGGTGTCTGAACGGATAGGGATGCAAAACAAATGAACTCACAGACAGACTGGGGAATATGACATTACGTACACAGAAGGTGATAGGGTAACAAAATAAACACAAAGTGAACAGAGAAGCCCAGAGGCTAAGAAACTGGGTGTCTCCCTAGTATTAGTAATGCTCAGATGGAAAAAGCAAGATGTTGTGTTTTAATACGTAGAGAACCCGAAATGATGTTGCTAAGGGCAACAGCAAAACCCTAAAGGGTTACCAACGGGTGTGGCAGTAAACTCCTTGGTCACAGATGGAATGATAGACACAAGGAGAGTCTCCACAATCCTAATCCTCCCTTGCAGTGCACAGGTTCAGCTTACTGCCACTAAACTGACCCCTGAACACCTTGCACAGTGAGACAGGATTTAGGCAGGCAATTCTGAGAATACAGCCGCAAACTTGCTAAGTTCACAGAGTAGCAAAAGAACCCCAGCAGGTTAAACGACTGACTCCAGTCTTACTGCTAGGTCTGGATTGGCAGAGTGTAGTACCAAATCCCCAGGCCTATTTGCAGTAAGCAACAACAAATACAAAGCTACACAGTACTGGCTAACTTTTAGGAACTGACTAACCAACAAAGATTCAGCAGCATCTGCTTAACCTGAGAAGAGGCCTTATATAGCTGGTGCTGTCCACGCCCCACTCAGACCTCACAAACTGTGAGCACAAAAACCAGCACCGGATCCCCTGCCGTGCACAGAGCCTGTAACCACTGCACAGCACAGCAAAAGACCCGAACCGGAGTATCAGCTGCGCTCAGGTTACTCTGCTAGCACTTGTCTCCCAGTTGCCATGACGACGTGGCAGCACAGGGCAGAAGACCCTAACAGCTATACATCGTGCTATACATCATGCTATACATCATGCTATACATCGTGCTATACATCGTGCTATACATCGTGCTATACATCGTGCTATACATCGTGCTATACATCATGCTATACATCATGCTGTACATCATGCTATACATCATGCTATACCTCGTGCTATACATCGTGCTATACATCGTGCTATACATCATGCTATACCTCGTGCTATACATCGTGCTATACATCATGCTATACATCATGCTATACATCGTGCTATACATCGTGCTATACATCGTGCTATACATCATGTTATACATCGTGCTATACATCGTGCTATACATCATGCTATACATCATGCTATACATCGTGCTATACCTCGTGCTATACATCGTGCTATACATCGTGCTATACATCGTGCTATACATCATGCTATACATCATGCTATACATCGTGTTATACATCATGTTATACATCGTGCTATACATCGTGCTATACATCGTGCTATACATCGTGCTATACATCATGCTATACATCATGCTATACATCATGCTATACATCGTGCTATACATCATGCTATACATCGTGTTATACATCATGTTATACATCGTGCTATACATCGTGCTATACATCATGCTATACATCATGCTATACATCATGCTATACATCGTGTTATACATCGTGCTATACATCGTGCTATACATCGTGCTATACATCATGCTATACATCGTGCTATACATCATGCTATACATCGTGCTATACATCATGCTATACATCGTGTTATACATCATGTTATACATCGTGCTATACATCGTGCTATACATCGTGTTATACATCGTGCTATACATCGTGCTATACATCATGCTATACATCATGCTATACATCGTGCTATACATCATGCTATACATCGTGCTATACATCATGCTATACATCGTGCTATACATCGTGCTATACATCGTGCTATACATCATGCTATACATCATGCTATACATCGTGCTATACATCGTGCTATACATCATGCTATACATCATGCTATACATCATGCTATACATCGTGTTATACATCGTGCTATACATCGTGCTATACATCATGCTATACATCGTGCTATACAGCGTGCTATACATCATGCTATACATCGTGCTATACATCATGCTATACATCGTGCTATACATCGTGCTATACATCATGCTATACATCGTGCTATACATCATGCTATACATCGTGCTATACATCGTGCTATATGGAAACGTATTATAGTATTAGTTACCAGCCCATCATAATGATGGAACAACATAACAGTAAGGTAAGCAGCAGCAGCTGTGGGCACCCGAATGGAGAAACACTTGAATTGCTCTGTTGGGCACCATCTAGTGGCCCCTGGTGTGCAAAAAAAACCCTTGAATTCCCCCCCATAGAGATGAGGAGCAGCGTTAGCCTTTTATTATATAAGATAGTGGTACACTGTAAAATGTTGCTGTTTTACATGACAGCGAATCAAATGCTTGCTTTCATTTCCTGAGCGGTGCAGGAAAGTGACATGAGCGCGATTGCCACGGGTTTCATTCGCTCTCACTATGCACCAGTTTCCCTAAGTGATCCCTATGTTTTCACTCCTAAAAATATATTCCAGAACAGGCAAATGCAGATGGGGATCCCCCTCCCTTCCCCGACCAGGCCGGCAGCTCAAATCATCACCACATTCACAATACAGTCACACGGTGGTGGTGGTGGGGGGATGGGTGGCAGTTGGGAGTCTACTGCACTCGCTGCTCTGCTTGGCAGATCAGTGGTGAATAGACGCTGTGCGCATGTGCACAGCGTCTATTCGCTAAAGGGGGAGGGGTCATGCCAGCAGCTCACAGAGAGCTTGGCATGCCCCCAAAGTGAGGAAAACCGGGGGCGTGGCTCGCGATCACGGCACTCCCGTGAAGCCACGCCCTATTACTGGAGGCCACAGCCCCTCTTTCAGTCGGGCCGCGGCTACGCCGCACCAATGTACCTCTTTATCAGCCACCAAAGTTGGTAGGTATGTATAATATGACTTTACTATAGCTGCGGTCACATCATGCAGTATAAGGGACGGAGAGGAGCTACTGCACGTGCCCAGTGGTAGCAACATCTCCTGCTAAGGAGTATATTTGCTGGGCATTGGTGGATTCATAGGAGGAGTGCAATCCTCTGATTTACTAAAGCCATATACAACAATAGACTACAATAGAAGGTAACCATGGATGTGCCTCTGGAAGGAGAGATGGTGTCAAGTGCTGCACAGGTCACTATGATGTGGTTACATTGACACAAAAAAATCTGTTTATGTGCTTCAAAGCAGCTAGTGTGTACGGTATGAGGTGAGGTAGGTGATTACCCCTCTATAGAGGAAGAATAGAACCTGTGGCAAAGCTCGCCAGCCAGCCCGCAGTGTGGCAAGTGCAGCTAGCCCGTAAGGGCCTTAGTTGCTTCCCTACCGCCGACATTCCTCCACTCGGGACGTCAGTGTCAGTATACTGACATTGGACATCCCGTGCTGCGGTAAATCATATCGAACCTGTGTACTTATGTGTGTGTATAAATTAGAGATGTGCGGCGGGCACTTTCGTGTTTTGGTTCTAATTCCCCGCTCGTGTTTTGGTTTTGGCTTGGTTTTGCCAAAACCGCCCCTTTCGTGTTTAGGTTTTGGATCTGGATGATTTTTGAAAAAACATAAAAACCGCTAAAATCACAGAATTTTGGGGTAATTTTGATCCTATGGTATTATTAACCTCAATAACATTAATCTCCAGTCTATTCTGAACACCTTACACCTCACAATATTGTTTTTTCAGACCTAAAAGTTGCACCAAGGTCCCTGTACGACTAAGCTAATCGACACAAGTGTACGACACAAACACCTGGCCCATCTAGGAGTGGCCCTGCAGTTTCAGACAGGATGGCACTTGAAAAAAACTAGACCCTAAACAGCACATCATGCAAAGAAGTAAAAGATGTGCAATTAGGTAGTTGTATGGCTAAGCTAAGCTACAAAAACACTTGTCCCATCTAGGCGCAGCACTATAGTGTCAGACAGGATGGCAGATAAAAGAAAAAGGCCCCAAACAGCACATCATGCAAAGAAGAAAAAGAGGTGCACTGAGGTAGCTGTATGACTAAACTAAGCGACACAAGCTTGCGGCACAAACAACATGGGACGTGCTGGAATTTGGCCAGTTGTAATACACGCACAATATTGGTGGCACAGGAGAGCGTACCCCTAAACCAAACACACACACAGCAAAGCCTGTAAAATTAATTTGAATAATAATAACCCTTTTATTTGAAGCTATTATAATAATATCCAGCACAGGAGAGCGTACCCCTACACCACACAGGGCAAACCTGTAAAAATTATTTGGATAATAATATAAGTAATGTATATAGGGGGTCATTCCGAGTTGATCGCTAGCTGCCGTTGTTCACTGAGTAGCGATCAGTGAAAAAAAACGCTAATCTATGCATGCGTATGCACCGCAATGCACATGCACGTTGTATGGGTACGAAGTCCTTTGTGGTTTTGCACTGGTTCTAGCGACAATTCCAATCACACAGCAGAACGCAAGGAGATTGACAGGAAGAGGGTGTCTATGGGTGTCAACTGACCGTTTTCTGGGAGTGTTTGGAAAAACGCAGGCGTGGCCAGGCGTTTGCTGGGCGTGTATTTGACGCCATTACCGTGTCACTCGTCGCAGCAATCATCGCACAGGATAAGTAACTACAGGGCTGGTCTTGTTTTGTACAAAATGTGTTTGCAGGCGCTCTGCTGCACAGGCGTTCACACTCCTTAAAGCAAAAATACACTCCCCCGTGGGCGGCGACTATGCGTTTGCACGGCTGCTAAAAACTGCTAGCGAGCGATCAACTCGGAATGACCCCCTATATCATTTTTATTTGGAGAAAATAATATACAGCACAGGACACCACCACTGGACTTATGGCAGCACAAGATATCACCACTTGACTGATGCAGCACAAGACAGCACCACTGGACTGGACTTACACGGCAGTGTCAGACAGGATGGCACTTTAAAAAAACTAGTCCCCAAACAGCACATGATGCAAAGAAGAAAAAGAGGTACAAGATGGAATTGTCCTTGGTCCCTCCCACCCACCCTTATGTTGTATAAACAGGACATGTACACTTTAACAAACCAATCATTTCAGCGACAGGGTCTGCCACACGACTGTGACTGAAATGACTGGTTGGTTTGGGCCCCAACCAAAAAAGAAGCAATCTCTCCATGCACAAACTGGCTCTACAGAGGCAATATGTCCACCTCCTCATCATCCTCCGATTCCTCACCCCTTTCACTGTGTACATCCCCCTCCTCACAGAGTATTAATTCGTCTCTACTGGAATCCACCATCTCAGATCCCTGTGTACTTTCTGGAGGCAATTGCTGGTAAATGTCTTCCTGGAGGAATTTATAATTCATTTTGATGAACATCATCTTTTCCACATTTTCTGGAAGTAACCTCGTACGCCGATCGCTGACAAGGTTACCGGCTGCACTAAACACTCTTTCGGAGTACACACTGGAGGGAGGGCAACTTAGGTAGAATAAAGCCAGTTTGTGCAAGGGCCTCCAAATTGCCTCTTTTTCCTGCCAGTATACGTACGGACTGTCTGACATGCCTACTTGGATGCGGTCACTCATATAATCCTCCACCATTCTTTCAATGGTGACAGAATCATATGCAGTGACAATAGACATGTCAGTAATTGTTGGCAGGCCCTTCAGTCTGGACCAGATGTAAGCACTCGCTCCTGACTGCCCTGCATCACCGCCAGCGGGTGGGCTCAGAAAGCTTATCCTGTTCCTCGCAGCTTCAGTTGCGGGAGAAAGTGAATGAGGAGCTGTTGACGGGTCACGTTCCACTTGACTTGACAATTTTCTCACCAGCAGGTCTTTGAACCTCTGCAGATTTGTGTCTGCATGAAATAGAGATACAATGTAGGCTTTAAACATAGGATAGAGCACGGTGGCCAAAATGTAGTGCTCTGATTTCAACAGATTGACCACCATTGATTCCTGGCAAAGTCAATGAAGAGCTCCATCCACAGGTCCCACATAGTTTGCGGAATCGCTCCGTCTTAGCTCCTTCTTCAATTTCTCCAGCTGCTTCTGCAAAAGCCTGATTAGGGGAATGACCTGACACAAACTGGCGGTGTCTGAACTGACTTCACGTGTGGCAAGTTCGAAGGGTTGGAGAACCTTGCACAAGATGGAAATCATTCTCCACTTTGCTTGAGTCAGGTGCATTCCACCTCCTTTGCCTATATCGTAGGCAGATGTATAGGCTTGAATGGCCTTTTGCTGCTCCTCCATCCTCTGAAGCATATAGAGTGTTGAATTCCACCTCGTTACCACCTCTTGCTTCAGATGATGGCAGGGCAGGTTCAGGCGTGTTTGATGGCGCTCCAGTCTTCTGCATGCAGTGGCTGAACGCAGAAAGTGGCCCGCAATTTTTCGGGCCACCAACAGCATCTCCTGCACACCCCTGTCATTTTTTAAAAATGTATCACAAATCCCCAGGAGAGTCTAATTGGGGTAAGCCATTTTGTGATGATGTCCCTCAGTTTCCGTAAGAGCTTGTCAGCTGTGTGCCTCTTATGGAAAGCGATGATACATAGCATAGCCTGCCTAGGAGCGAGATGCTGCTACTGGTGCCGCTGCTGTTGTTTCTGCGGGAGGCCATACATCTACTCAGTGGGTTGTCATAGTCATATAGTCCTTAGTCTGCCCTGTTCCACTAGTCCACATGTCCGTGGTTAAGTGGACAGTGGGTACAACTGCATTTTGTAGGACACTGAGGGCACCAGCCTAGGTGCCGTTTTTCTCGCAGCCAGAGACCACGGACATTTACCGGAATTTCCCCCTGCAGACATCATCGGCTCAAGCCTCACGTAAGACTCCGGTTTGGAGCAGTTCACACAGCTAATTGCGGTATGCTGGATGGTTACCTATAAAGGAACTGTGATATAAAGCAACTATCTATGGAGATTCAATTAGTGTACGGGTTCTATTAGCAGCTGTTATCAGTTATATATTAACTTTTATTTATGGACCGAGCTATTTTCTTACAGAAACAGTTTATACACCTCTGTGCACAGATTTTGCTCAAGTCTACCTCCGTAAAGTATAATATATACTTATCATTCTTATTCAAAGATCTTTTATGGCATTAATAAGACCGGTCTAGTTTTATTGTTTGTGATTTATATGAATACATTTTTATTATACTTATAAAATATAGGATTTGATGTTATTGAATTTTTCAGCCATATCATGTATCTAGTATAGCGCAAGAGGGTAACAGCTAGAACATCTTAGAACACAAAGTTCTTTTCTGTGTTTTTTCCTTCTTAACTCTTTTCATTTTTCTAGCAGGAGGATGAGGGCTTCCATCGTCATGTGAAGCTGAACCACTAGCCATTAACATAGGCCAGGGACTTAGCCGTTCCTTGCCACTCTTTGTCGTAAATGGCATATTGACAAGTTTACGTTTCTGCTCAGACGATTTAAATTTCTTTTTTGGGGTCTTTTTACTGAACTTTGGCTTTTTGGATTTTACATGCCATCTACTATCACATTGGGCATCGGCCATTGCAGACGACGTTGATGGCATTTCATCGTCTATGTCATGACTAGTGGCAGCAGCTTCAGCACTAGGAGGAAGTGGTTCTTGATCTTTCCCTATTTTATCCTCCAAATTTTTGTTCTCCATTATTTTTCTGGAGTTGTATAACACAAGGGCCCTCATTCCGAGTTGTTCGCTCGCTGCTATTTTTAGCAGAATTGCTAATAGGCTAAAATCAGGCAGTTCTGCGCATGCGTATGCACAGCAGGGCGCACGTGCTAAGTATTTTTACACAAAACTATGCTATTTTACTCACGGGCGAACAAAGCTTTTCAATCGCTCTGCTGATCGCAGTGGGATTGACAGGAAGTGGGTGTTTCTGGGCGGAAACTACCCGTTTTCAGGGAGTGTGCTAAAAAACGCAGGCATGCCAGGTAAAAACGCAGGAGTGGCTGGCCGAACGCAGGGCGTGTTTGTGACGTAAAACCAGGAACTAAACGGACTGAAGTGATCACAATCTAGGAGTAGGTCTGGAGCTACTCAGAAACTGCAAGGAAACACTTAATAGCAGAATTGCTAATCTTTCGTTAGCAATTCTGCTATGCAAAGATACACTCCCAGAGGGCGGAGGCCTAGCGTGTGCTATGCTGCTAAACGTAGCTAGCGAGCGCACAACTCGGAATGAGGGCCATTATGTGGCACAAGAGAGCATACCCCTACACCTCACAGGGCAAACCCTGTAAAAATTATTTGGATTAAATATTAATAACCCATTTATTTGGAGTAAATAATATACAGCATAGGACAGCACCACTGAATTTATATGGCATTATAAATATATATATATATATATATATGAGTTTATATTATTATTATTATATTTATAATTTACTGTACTGGATTTATACAGAATTATATGGATTTATATGGCATTATACGGCAGGATTACTGGAATTATATGGCAGAATTACTGGAATTATACTGCAGGATCACTGGAATTATACGGCAGGATCACTGGAATTATACGGCAGGATTACTGGAATTATATGGCAGGATTACTGGAATTATACTGCAGTACCACTGTAATTATACGGCAGGATTACTGGAATTATACGGCAGGATCACTGGAATTATACGGCAGGATTACTGTAATTATACGCCAGTACAACTGTAATTATACGGCAGGATTACTAGAATTATACGGCAGGATTACTGTAATTATGCAGCAGGATTACTGGAATTATACGTCAGGATTACTGGAATTATACGACAGGATCACTGGAATTATACGACAGAATTACTGGAATTATACGGCAGCATTACTGGAATCATACACCAGTACCACAGTAATCATACGGCAGGATTACTGTAATTATACGGCAGGATTACTGGAATTATACGGCAGGATCACTGTAATTATACAGCAGGATTACTGGAATTATACTGCAGTACCACTGTAATTATACGGCAGGATTACTGGAATTATACGGCAGGATCACTGGAATCATACGGCAGGATTACTGGAATTATACGCCAGTACAACTGTAATTATACGGCAGGATTACTAGAATTATACGGCAGGATTACTGTAATTATGCAGCAGGATTACTGGAATTATACAGCAGGATTACTGGAATTATACGACAGGATCACTGGAATTATACGACAGGATTACTGTAATTATACACCAGTACCACAGTAATCATACGGCAGGATTACTGTAATTATATGGCAGGATTACTGGAATTATACAGCAGGATTACTGGAATTATATGGCAGGATCACTGTAATTATACGGTAGGATTACTGGAATTATACTGCAGTACCACTGTAATTATACGGCAGGATTACTAGAATTATACGGCAGGATTACTGTAATTATGCAGCAGGATTACTGGAATTATACAGCAGGATTACTGGAATTATACGACAGGATCACTGGAATTATACGACAGGATTACTGGAATTATACACCAGTACCACAGTAATCATACGGCAGGATTACTGTAATTATATGGCAGGATTACTGGAATTATACAGCAGGATTACTGGAATTATATGGCAGGATCATTGTAATTATACGGCAGGATTACTGAAATTATACGCCAGTACCACTGTAATTATACAACAGGATTACTGTAATTATATGGCAGGATTACTGGAATTATACGGCAAAATCAATGGAATTATACGGCAGAATTACTGAATTTATACGGCAGGATTACTGGAATTATATGGCATAATCACTGTAAATATCCATCAGGATTACTGTTATTATACGGCAGGATCACTGTAATTATATGGGAGGATCACTGTAATTATACGTCAGGAACACTGGAATTATACGGCAGGATCACTGGAATTATACAGCAGGATCACTGGAATTATATAGCAGGATTACTGGAATTGTATGGCAGGATTACTGGAATTATATGGCAGGATTACTGGAATAATACGTCAGGATCACTGGAATTATACTGCAGGATTACTGGAATTAAACGGCATTCTTACTGGAATTATACACCAGTACCACTGGAATTATATGGCAGGATTACTGGAATTATATGGCAGGATTACTATAATCATACGGCAGGATTACTGTAATTATACGGCAGGATCACTGTAATTATACGGCAGGATTACTGGAAGTATACAGCAGGATTACTGGAATTATAAGGCAGGAACACTGGACATATACGGCAGGATCACTGTACATATACAGCAGTATTACTGGACATATACTGCAGGATTACTGGAATTATACAGCAGGATTACTGGAATTATATGGCAGGATTACAGGAATTATACGGCAGGATTACTGGAATTATACACCAGTGCCACTGTAAATATACGGCAGGATTACTGGAATTATACAGCAGGATTACTGGAACTATACAGCAGGATCACTGTAATTATACGGCAGGATTACTGGAATTATACGGCAGGATTACTGGAATTATACAGCAGGATCACTGGACATATACGGCAGTACCACTGGACATATACGGCAGTACCACTGGACATATACAACAGCACAGGGACACCACCACTGGATTGATGCAGGACTACACAGCACCACTTCAATGGACTGTATATACAGCAGCACTGGACATATGGCAGCAGAGGACACAACTACTGTGACTGGACAGATGCAGCACAAGACACGGACACTGAGAGAACGGAGACACGTACTCTCTGTACACTCTCCAATGCCGGAGTGAAATTACCGGAAAAGCGCATGTTATGCACACCAGTGCCTGCAGGAATGTACTGGTGTCTGAACTGTTATGCACACCAGTGCCTGCAGGAATGTACTGGTGTCTGAACTGTTATGCACACCAGTGCCTGCAGGAATGTACTGGTGTTTGAACTGTTATGCACACCAGTGCCTGCAGGAATGTACTGGTGTCTGAACGGATAGGGATGCAAAACAAATGAACTCACAGACAGACTGGGGAA
Organism: Pseudophryne corroboree; assembly: GCF_028390025.1. Classification (NCBI taxonomy): domain Eukaryota; kingdom Metazoa; phylum Chordata; class Amphibia; order Anura; family Myobatrachidae; genus Pseudophryne; species Pseudophryne corroboree. Next base: position 18,525,859 of record NC_086450.1, read on the forward strand.
TATGACATTACGTACACAGAAGGTGATAGGGTAACAAAATAAACACAAAGTGAACAGAGAAGCCCAGAGGCTAAGAAACTGGGTGTCTCCCTAGTATTAGTAATGCTCAGATGGAAAAAGCAAGATGTTGTGTTTTAATACGTAGAGAACCCGAAATGCTGTTGCTAAGGGCAACAGCAAAACCCTAAAGGGTTACCAACGGGTGTGGCAGTAAAACTCCTTGGTCAGAGATGGAATGATAGACACAAGGAGAGTCTCCACAATCATAGTCCTCACTTGCAGTGCACAGGTTCAGCTTACTGCCACTAAGCTGACACCTGAACACCTTGCACAGTGAGACAGGATTTAGGCAGGCAAGTCTGAGAATACAGCCGCAAACTTGCTAAGTTCACAGAGTAGCAAAAGAACCCCAGCAAGTTAAACGACTGACTCCAGTCTTACTGCTAGGTCTGGATTGGCAGAGTGTAGTACCAAATCCCCAGGCCTATTAGCAGTAGGCAACAACAAATACAAAGCTACACAGTACCGGCTAACTTTCAGGAACTGACTAACCAACAAAGATTCAGCAGCATCTGCTTAACCTGAGAAGAGGCCTTATATAGCAGGTGCTGTCCACGCCCCACTCAGACCTCACAGACTGTGAGCACAAAAACCAGCACCGGATCCCCTGCCGTGCACAGAGCCTGTAACCACTGCACAGCAAAAGACCCGAACCGGAGTATCAGCTGCGCTCAGGTTACTCCGCTAGCACTTGTCTCCCGGTTGCCATGACGACGTGGCAGCACAGGGCAGGAGACCCTAACAGTACCCCCCCTCTGAAGAGGGGTCAAAGAACCCCTACCACCGGGTTTATCGGGGAACTGCGAGAAGAAAGAGCGTATCAGTCTGGGGGCATGAAGATCACAACTGCGCACCCACGACCGCTCCTCCGGGCCATACCCCTTCCAGTGCACCAAAAATGACAGCCGACCCCGAACCATCTTGGAGTCAAGAATCCTTTCAACAACAAACTCCCTCTGGCCACGTATCAGAAGAGGGGAAGGTCTTCCACTGGAAGAAGGATTACTAATCACCCGTTTTAAAAGGGAACAATGAAATGTTTTATTGATACCCAAAGAACGGGGCAGATCTAACTGAAATGCCACCGGATTGATAACCCTGGTGATCTTATAAGGGCCGATGAACCGGGGGCCTAACTTATGAGATGGCTGTCTCAACTTCAAATTCTTGGTAGACAACCAGACGAAGTCTCCTAATTTGAAGCTGCAGGGTCTTTTCCGCTTATCAAAAACCCTTTTGGTCACTAATGACACAGACACAAGGGCTTTCTTCACTTTCCTCCAAATACCTCTAAGGACCGAAACCACAGAGGAACCACCAGGCGTGGAGTCCAGGGGGTCAAAAGAATTGGCCTTAGGATGATGCCCATACACACAAAGGAAGGGAGAGATCCCTGTAGCAGAGTGAGCCGCGTTGTTATAGGCAAACTCCGCCATGGACAGATGAGCAACCCAGTCAGTCTGACACTTGGAGACATAACACCTGAGGAACTGCTCCAAGGACTGGTTCACCCTTTCAGTCTGCCCATTAGACTGCGGATGGTAGCCTGACGACAAGCTGACAGAAATCTGGAGATCGGAACAAAATGCCCTCCAGAATTTGGCCACAAACTGGGATCCGCGGTCAGAGACCACATCAAGTGGCAACCCGTGGAGACGCACAACATGCAGCATAAATAATTCAGACAGGCGTCTGGCCGATGGCAGCCCAACCAGTGGAACGAAGTGCGCCATCTTCGAAAACCTGTCAACGACAACCCAGATGGCTGTCATCCCCGAGGATTTGGGCAAGTCCACCACAAAATCCATTGAAATGTGGGTCCATGGCTTAGATGGGATAGAGAGTGGATGTAATGGGCCAACAGGAACCCCTCTTATTTCGGGCACAGATGTCACATGCCCGAACCCACTGATCCACATCCTTAGCCACCGAGGGCCACCACACCGCCCTAGATAGCAACTCCCGAATTCTGGCAATACCCGGGTGACCTGCCAACTTCTTGGCATGGAATTCCAGGAACACTCGCTGTCTTAACCTAGGAGGCACAAACAAAAGACCTACCGGAAGGTCTGGAGGAGCCTGCTCCTGTGCTCTAAGGACTAATGATAAGAGGTCCTGGGTAATGCCCACTTTAATACATGATGGGGACACAATGGGCAACGGCTCCTCTGTGGTCTCCTGGATTGGAGCAAAACTCAGCGAGAGCGCATCAGCCTTGATGTTTTTTGACCCAGGGCGATATGTTATCAAAAAATTAAAGGGAGCAAAAAACAAAGCCCATCGTGCCTGCCTGGCATTGAGACGCTTCGCTGACTCTAAATATGCCAGATTCTTATGGTCGGTGAGAATTGAGACCACAAACTTAGCCCCCTCAAGCCAGTGTCTCCACTCCTCGAGTGCATCCTTAATAGCCAACAATTCCCGGTTACCCACGTCATAATTCATCTCGGCAGGCGAAAATTTATGGGAAAAGTAAGCACAGGGATGAAGGCGATTATCAGACTCTCCCATCTGAGAGAGCACTGCCCTAATACCCATCTCAGAGGCATCCACCTCCACCACAAAAGGACGCTCTGGATCTGGGTGTCGCAGCACCTTGGCCGATACAAATGCCCTTTTGAGACGGGCAAAAGCCGCTTTAGCCTCACAAGACCAGTGAGCAACATCCGCCCCTTTCTTAGTGAGTGCCACCAAGGGCGCCACTATAGACGAAAATCCAGCGATAAATCGTCTATAAAAATTTGCAAAGCCCAGGAAACGCTGAAGCGCCTTCAAACTAGTGGGCTGCACCCAATCCAGGACTGCCTGTACCCTGGAACCCTCCATTTGGAAACCTTCTGGGGAGATAATATATCCTAGAAATGCGATTTGCTGAACTTCAAATTCGCACTTCTCCAGCTTCGCCCCAAGCCGGTGGTCTCTGAGTTTCTGGAGGACTAAGCGTACATGCTTCCGATGTTCCTCCAGGGAATGGAAGAAGATTAGGATGTCATCTAAGTATACAACTAAGAATCTATCCAAATATTCCCTGAGTACATCATTCATGAAATCCTGGAAGACTGCCGGGGCATTACAGAGCCCAAAAGGCATCACCAAATATTCATAATGCCCTGAGTGGGTATTAAAGGCAGTCTTCCATTCATGCCCCTCTCTTATTCGGATTAGATTGTACGCACCGCGTAGGTCAATCTTAGAAAAAATGGTGGCAGTACGAAGCTGGTCAAACAAGACCGAAATGAGAGGCAGTGGGTATGAGTTTTTAATCGTGATACGGTTCAATTCCCTGAAGTCGATGCAGGGTCGCAACGAACCGTCCTTTTTACCCACGAAGAAGAACCCCGACCCAACTGGAGACTGTGAAGGTCTGATAAATCCCTTAGCCAAGTTCTCCTGAATGTACTCTGCCATAGCCTGAGTCTCAGGACGTCACAGGGAGTACAACCTGCTCTTGGGAAGCTTAGCATTTGGCAACAAATCAATGGCACAGTCATAGGGGCGATGGGGAGGTAGTACCTCTGCAACTATTTTGGAGAACACGTCCGCAAAATCTGCATAACACCCTGGCAATCCTGGCAAACTTAGCTGCGAGAGCCTGACTGGAAGGCTCAAGCAACTCCTGAAACAATCAGTACCCCAACTAAGAATCTCCCCAGAGACCCAGTCAAATTGAGGATTGTGGGCCCTTAACCAGGGTAACCCCAACACCAATGGGGCAAAAGTACAGACAGTAACATAAAAGGACAATTTTTCAGAGTGTGTGGCTCCAATAAACAAAGAAATCTGGCTAGTGCAAGAGGTAATTTTACCTTGGGATAATGGTTCCCCGTTTAACCCACAAATCTCAATTTCCGATGCCAAGGGTACTAAGGGAACAGAGTGTTTCAGGGCGAATTGGCGGTCCATAAAAACCCCGTCGGCCCCACTGTCCACAAAGGCCTCAGTCTTGACAGTTTGACCGAGGATCTTCAAGGTCACCGGAATGATAAAAGTCTTCTTGGGAAATTCTGACTTCTGGCCTGACAGGATATTTCCCATCACCCTCAGGCCCTGAAGTTTTCCGGCTTTTCTGGGCATGATTCTACCACATGACCTTTATTCCCACAGTACAAACACAACCTCTGCTGTCTCCTCCGCGTCTTCTCACGCGAGGAGAGGCGGGTAGCCCCAATCTGCATAGGCTCCTCGGAATATTCCTCAGAGTCTGAGGTTCCCTTGGGAAAGAAGGAAACCTCGCTCTCCCTTTCAAGCCTACGCTCTCTCAGCCGTCTTTCCACCCGGATGGATAACTGCATGAGCTGATCCAAGCTATCAGGCAAGGGATATTGTACCAGTTGGTCTTTTATCTGGTTAGAAAGACCTCTTCGGTACTGGTGTCTCAGGGCTGGGTCATTCCACTGGGTATCATGGGCCAACCTCCGAAACTCCGTACAGTAAACCTCAACTGGCCTTCGCCCTTGCTTAAGGATCGAAATCTGAGCCTCGGCTGAGGCCGTCTTGTCAGGGTCATCATACAACATGCCCAGTGCCGTAAAAAAAGCATCAACACTTTTAAGCGACGGACAGTCAGGCTGCAACCCATATGCCCAGACCTGTGGGTCTCCTTGTAGCAAGGAAATCACTATGCCCACCCGCTGAATCTCCGACCCAGAAGACTGAGGCCTAAGCCGGAAGTATAGCTTGCAGCTCTCCTTGAAACAAAAGAACTGCGAGCGATCTCCAGAAAAACGATCCGGGAGATTTACTTTCGGCTCCTTAACCCCTGAAGGTGCTGCTGCTGCGGGAGCTCCGCCAGCGGCCTGGGAGGTGTGCATTTTAATGGACAAATCATTAAATTGTCGAGTCAGGACCTGCACCTGATCGACCACCTGTTGCAACGTATTTTGAGGGGTATGCTCCATATTCCCACAAAATTTCAACAGGAGTATTAGGCTGCTGAATATGTTATGCACACCAGTGCCTGCAGGAATGTACTGGTGTCTGAACTGTTATGCACACCAGTGCCTGCAGGAATGTACTGGTGTTTGAACTGTTATGCACACCAGTGCCTGCAGGAATGTACTGGTGTCTGAACGGATAGGGATGCAAAACAAATGAACTCACAGACAGACTGGGGAATATGACATTACGTACACAGAAGGTGATAGGGTAACAAAATAAACACAAAGTGAACAGAGAAGCCCAGAGGCTAAGAAACTGGGTGTCTCCCTAGTATTAGTAATGCTCAGATGGAAAAAGCAAGATGTTGTGTTTTAATACGTAGAGAACCCGAAATGCTGTTGCTAAGGGCAACAGCAAAACCCTAAAGGGTTACCAACGGGTGTGGCAGTAAACTCCTTGGTCAGAGATGGAATAATAGACACAAGGAGAGTCTCCACAATCCTAATCCTCACTTACAGTGCACAGGTTCAGCTTACTGCCACTAAACTGACACCTGAACACCTTGCACAGTGAGACAGGATTTAGGCAGGCAAGTCTGAGAATACAGCCGCAAACTTGCTAAGTTCACAGAGTAGCAAAAGAACCCCAGCAAGTTAAACGACTGACTCCAGTCTTACTGCTAGGTCTGGATTGGCAGAGTGTAGTACCAAATCCCCAGGCCTATTTGCAGTAAGCAACAACAAATACAAAGCTACACAGTACTGGCTAACTTTCAGGAACTGACTAACCAACAAAGATTCAGCAGCATCTGCTTAACCTGAGAAGAGGCCTTATATAGCAGGTGCTGTCCACGCCCCACTCAGACCTCACAGACTGTGAGCACAAAAACCAGCACCGGATCCCCTGCCGTGCACAGAGCCTGTAACCACTGCACAGCAAAAGACCCGAACCGGAGTATCAGCTGCGCTCAGGTTACTCCGCTAGCACTTGTCTCCCGGTTGCCATGACGACGTGGCAGCACAGAGCAGGAGACCCTAACAGCGCAGCTCCTTATATGGAATCCAAACCCCGTGAGAATCCGACAGCGGGATGATGACGTTTTGCCTCGTTCTGGTTTCTGAGGCAGGCAGGAAAACCCGAGCCAGACTCGGATCTGGGCTCGGAGCGTGAGGTCCTGTAGGGTTCGAACCCGCTCATCTCTAGTATAAATATAAATATATACAGTATGTGTGTGTACATATATTTATTTATTTGTCTCTAGAGGGGGGTTTCCAAATGCAGTCCCCAGTCTCCTGCTCTGTGTAACCTTGGAGCAAGTGTGGGAGTTTGGGGGAGTGGTAGACGAACCCGGTAATGACCTGACATTAATATAAACAGATACTGTTTGGAATACAGCATTACAATTTAACACTATAGATGGTCTCTAGTAAAAGCTGTATTAAATAAGTGGTCAGAAAAAACAGGATTTTTATACCTACCGGTAAATCCTTTTCTCCTAGTCCGTAGAGGATGCTGGGGTCCACTTCAGTACCATGGGGTATAGACGGTTCCGCAGGAGCCATGGGCACTTTAAGACTTTTCTAGAGTGTGAACTGGCTCCTCCCTCTATGCCCCTCCTCCAGACCTCAGTATAGGAACTGTGCCCAGGGAGAAGGACATTTCAAGGAAAGGATTTACTTTTAAGTTAACGATGAGATTCATATCAGCTCACACTTCAACCATGCCGCACACATAGCATTGAACAACTCAGCAACCCTGCTGAAAACATTTTTAACAAAATAGCAACTGCAGGTTACGGACTAGGAGAAAAGGATTTACCGGTAGGTATAAAAATCCTGTTTTCTCATACGTCCTAGAGGATGCTGGGGTCCACTTCAGTACCATGGGGTTATACCAAAGCTCCAGTACAGGTGGGAGAGTGCGGATGACCCTGCAGCACCGATTGACCAAACTTGAGGTCCTCATCGGCCAAGGTGTCAAACTTGTAAAATTTAGCAAACGTTTTTGTCCTTGACCAAGTAGCTGCTCAGCAAAGTTGTAATGCCGAGACCCCACATGCAGCCGCCCAGGACGAGCCCACCTTCCTAGTAGAATGGGCATGTACTGAAGTCGGTATCGGCAATCCTGCCGTGGAAGGAGCGTGCTGAATCGTACCTCTGATCCAGCGCGTAATAGTCTGCTTAGAAGCAGTACACCCAATCTTGCTGTGAACATACAGGACAAACAGAGCCTCTGCTTTCCGTAATCGAGCTGTTCTTGCAACATAAATTCTCAAAGCTCTGACCACATCCAGAGACTTTGAACCAGCTAAGGTGTCAGTAGCCACTGACACCACAATAGGTTGGTTTATATGGAAAGATGAAACCACCTTAGGAAGAAATTGCTGACGAGTTCTTAACTCAGCCATATCTTCATGGAAAATAAAGTACGGGCTCTTGTGTGAAAAGGCCCCTAGCTCAGACACTCTTCTTGCGGATGCCAAGGCCAACAGCATGACCACTTTCCAAGTGAGAAACTTCAATTCTATCTCCTGGAGAGGTTCAAACCAATCCGATTGAAGGAACTGCAACACCATGTTCAGAGAAGCAAAAAATATATAGGTGTATTTAAACACCCAAACCTCCCGGCGAAATAGATTATAAATTAATTTCACTTGTGTTCTAGAATCACTAGCAGCATAGACCAGGCTTTGCAAGAGCCTGAATAGAAAACTAAATAAAGAAAGAAAGTGTCAATGCGCTTCAGTGCCTAAGAACACAATGATTAATAAATGGATGTCTGTTTTCACTCAGAAAAACCAGGAGACTTGTTTATAATATAAAAAGTATTTTACTAATACAAAATATCACATTTAATAATGTAACAGTAATCAAAAAATGTAACCATAAAAATTGTAACAGTTCTAAGCTGTCACCTATCATTCAATATGTTGCAGTATATACTGGTTGTAATAAAATTGAATTCAGCCGTTAGATACAAATTGTGATATCCTCTTATTATATAGAGAGTATTCAAATAGCTCTTCTAATTGCCGCTGGTGCCATAGATTGAATTCTAATTGTTGAAGCAAAGATATATAACAATGTCTCCAATATACTCTAACACTGGCGTCCCAGTGCAGACTGTGTTATCCCTTGTGGTGTTACCCGATCAAGCGGGATTATATTTACCCCCTTTGTGGAAATGTCCTCCGGTAATGCACTATAGCACAAGTGCAAGCATGTGATCCCCGAGGATCCAGAGAGTCCAGCTGGTGGGCAGCGTATAAGCACACAGTGGGAGACAGCAGAGAGAGTGTACCTGGCGGTCGGCGCTACACCGAGTGCAGTCCAAAGACCGCCGCACACGGACAGCCTCAGATGTATCGGGTGTCCTCAGTGAGCGGCACACGTCACAGGTTGCAGCGGCTCAGCAAAGGCGGACACGGCACAGGCAGCACAGGTCTGGATACCAACAACGGCTGATTTGTTCAAACTAACGAGACACCGGCAGGTGATGACGTCAACGTGTTTCGTCCCGTTAATTCTCGGGACTTCCTCAAGACTACCTCATCAGTAGGGAGAAGCCCTTTTATCTACCCCCTGACGAGCAACTGAAATCACCGGTGTAACACAATCGATCATTAAGCTTAATGCACGTTTTAAAATTGGTTTAAATAAGAATTTACTTACCGATAATTCTATTTCTCGTAGTCCGTAGTGGATGCTGGGGACTCCGTCAGGACCATGGGGTTTAGCGGCTCCGCAGGAGACAGGGCACAATAATAAAAGCTTTAGGATCAGGTGGTGTGCACTGGCTCCTCCCCCTATGACCCTCCTCCAAGCCTCAGTTAGGATACTGTGCCCGGACGAGCGTGCATAATAAGGAAGGATATTGAATCCCGGGTAAGACTCATACCAGCCACACCAATCACACCGTACAACCTGTGATCTGAACCCAGTTAACAGTATGATAACAACGAAGGAGCCTCTGAAAAGATGGCTCACAACAAGAATAACCCGATTTTTGTAACAATAACTATGTACAAGTATTGCAGACAATCCGCACTTGGGATGGGCGCCCAGCATCCACTACGGACTACGAGAAATAGAATTATCGGTAAGTAAATTCTTATTTTCTCTAACGTCCTAAGTGGATGCTGGGGACTCCGTCAGGACCATGGGGATTATACCAAAGCTCCCAAACGGGCGGGAGAGTGCGGATGACTCTGCAGCACCGAATGAGAGAACTCCAGGTCCTCCTCAGTCAGGGTGTGCCCCTGACCAAGTAGCAGCTCAGCAAAGTTGTAAAGCCGAGACCCCTCGGGCAGCCGCCCAAGATGAGCCCACTTCCTTGTGGAATGGGCTTTTACTGATTTTGGCTGTGGCAAGCCTGCCACAGAATGTGCAAGCTGAATTGTACTACAAATCCAGCGAGCAATCGTCTGCTTAGAAGCAGGAACACCCATCTTGTTGGGTGCATACAGGCTAAACAGCGAGTCAGATTTTCTGACTCCAGTCGTCCTGGAAACATATATTTTCAGGGCCCTGACAACGTCAAGTAACTTGGAGTCCTTCAAGTCCCTAGTAACCGCAGGTACCACAATAGGTTGGTTCATGTGAAAAACAGAAAACACCTTAAGGAGAAATTGAGGACGAGTCCTCAATTCTGCCCTGTCAGAATGAAAAATTAAGTAAGGGCTTTTATATGATAAAGCCGCCCATTCTGACACACGCCTGGCTGAAGCCAGGGCTAATAGAATCTTCACCTTCCATGTGAAATATTTTAATTCCACAGTGGTGAGTGGATCAAACCAATGTGACTTTAGGAAACTCAAAACAACATTGAGATCCCAAGGTGCCACTGGGGGCACAAAAGGAGGCTGTATATGCAGTACCCCTTTTACAAACGTCTGAACTTCAGGCACTGAAGCCAGTTCTTTCTGGAAGAATTTTGACAGGGTCGAAATTTGAACCTTAATGGACCCTAATTTTAGGCCCATAGACAGTCCTGTTTTCAGGAAATGTAGGAAACGACCCAGTTGGAATTCCTCTGTAGGGACCTTCTTGGCCTCACACCACGCAACATATTTTCGCCAAATGCGGTGAAAATGTTTTGCGGTTACATCCTTCCTGGCTTCGACCAGGGTAGGGATGACTTCATCTGGAATGCCCTTTCAGGATCCGGCATTCAACTGCCATGCCGTCAAACGCAGCCGCGGTAAGTCTTGGAACAGACAAGGCCCCTGCTGGAGCAGGTCCTTTCTTAAAGGTAGAGGCCAACGGTTCTTCCGTGAGCATCTCTTGAAGTTCCGGGTACCAAGTCCTTCTTGACCCATCCGGAACCACGAGTATCGTTCTTACTCATCTCCTTCTTATGATTCTGTACTTTTGGTATGAGATGCATAGGAGGGAACACATACCCTGACTGGTACACCCACAGTGTTACCAGAGCGTCCACCGCTATTGCCTGAGGGTCCCTTGACCTGGCGCAATATTTGTCTAGTTTTTTGTTCAGGCGGGACGCCATCATGTCCACCTTTGGTTTTTCCCAACGGTTTACAATCATGTGGAAGACTTCCCGCTGAAGTCCCCACTCTCCCGGGTGGAGGTTATGCCTGCTGAGGAAGTTTGCTTCCCAGTTTTCCACTCCCGGAATTAACACTGCTGAGAGTGTTATCACATGATTTTTCGCCCAGCGAAGAATCCTTGCAGTTTCTGCCATTTCCCTCCTGCTTCATGTGCCGCCCTGTCTGTTTACGTGGGCGACTGCCGTGATGTTGTCCCACTGGATCAATACCGGCTGACCTTGAAGCAGAGGTCTTGCTAAGCTTAGAGCCTTGTAAATTGCCCTTAGCTCCAGTATATTTATGTGGAGAGAAGTCTCCAGACTTGATCACACTCCCTGGAAATTTTTTCCTTGTGTGACTGCTCCCCAGCCACTCAGGCTGGCATCCGTAGTCACCAGGACCCAGTCCTGAATGTCGAATCTGCGGCCCTTTCATAGATGAGCACTCTGCAGCCACCGCAGAAGAAAACACCCTTGTCCTTGGAGACAGGGTTATCCGCTGATGCATCTGAAGATGCGATCCGGACCATTTTCCCAGCAGATTCCACTGAAAGGTTCTTGCGTGAAATCTACCGAATGGGATCGCTTTGTAAGAAACCACCATTTTTCACAGGACCCTTGTGCAATGATGCACTGATACTTTTCCTGGTTTTAGGAGGTTCCTGACTAGCTCGGATAACTCCCTGGTCTTCTTCTCCGGGAGAAAACATCCTTTTCTGGACTGTGTCCAGAATCATTCCTAGGAACATTAGACGTGTCGTCGGAAAAAGCTGCGATTTTGGAATATTTAGAATCCACTCGTGCTGTCGTAGAACTACTTGAGATAGTGCTACTCCGACCGCCAACTGTTCTCTGGACCTTGCCCTTATCAGGAAAGCGTCCATATTTCTTTTAGGAAGAATCATCATTTCGGCCATTACCATGGTAAAGACCCGGGGTGCCGTGGACAATCCAAACGGCAGCGTCTGAACTGATAGTGACAGTTCTGTACCACGAACCTGAGATACCCTTGGTGAGAAGGGCAAAATTTGGACATGTAGGTAAGCGTCCCTGATATCCAGTGACACCATATCGTCCTGGTTCGCTATCACTGCTCTGAGTGACTCCATCTTGATTTGAACCCTTGTATGTAATTGTTCAAATCTTTTAGATCTCACCGAGCCGTTTGGCTTCAGTACCACAATATAGTGTGGAATAATACCCCTTCCCTTGTTGTAGGAGGGGTACTTTGATTATCACCTGCTGGGAATACAGCCTGTGAATTTTTTTCCAATACTGCCTCCCTGTCGGAGGGAGACGTTGGTAAAGCAGACTTCAGGAACTTGTGAGGGGAAGACGTCTCGAATTTCCAATGTACACCTGGGATACTACGTGTAGGATCCAGGAGTCCACTTGCGAGTGAGCCCACTGCGTGCTGAAACTCTTGAGATGACCCCCCACCGCACCTGAGTCCGCTTGTATGGCCCCAGCGTCATGCTGCGGACTTGGCAGAAGCTGTGGAGGACTTCTGTTCCTGGGAATGGGCTGCCTGCTGCAGTCTTCTTCCCTTTCCTCTAACCCTGGGCAGATATGACTGGCCTTTTGCCCGCCTGCCTTTATGGGTACGAAAGGACTGAGACTGAAAAGACTGTGTCCTTTTCTGCTGAGATGTGACTTGGGGTAACAAAAGTGGATTTTCCAGCTGTTGCCATGGCCACCAGGTCCGATTGACCGCCCCTTTATACGGCAATACTTCCATGTGCCGTCTGGAATCTGCATCACCTGACCACTGTCGTGTCTATAAACATCGTCTGGCAGATATGGACATCACATCTACTCTTGATGCCAGAATGCAAATATCCCTCTGCGCATCTCGCATATATAGAAATGCATCCTTAAAATGCTCTATAGTCAATAAAATATTGTTCCTGTCAAGGGTATCAATATTTTCAGTCAGGAAATCCGACCAAGCCCCCCCAGCGCTGCACATCCAGGCTGAGGCGATTGCTGGTCGTAGTATAACACCAGTATGTGTGTATATATTTTTTAGGATATTTTTCAGCTTCCTATCAGCTGGCTCTTTGAGGGCGGCCGTATCTGGAGACGGTAACGCCACTTGTTTTTTTAAGCGTGTGAGCGCCTTATCCACCCTAAGGTGTGTTTCCCAACTCGCCCTCACTTCTGGCGGGAAAGGGTATACCTCCAATAATTTTCTATCGGAGGAAACCCACGTATCATCACACACTTTAATTTATCTGATTCAGGAAAAACTACAAGTAGATTATTCCCAACCTACATAATACCCTTATTTGTGGTACTTGTAGTATCAGAAATATGTAACACCTCCTTCATTGCCCTTAACATGTAACGTGTGGCCCTAAAGGAAAATACGTTTGTTTCTTCACCGTCGACACTGAAGTCAGTGTCCGTGTCTGTGTCTGTGTCGACCAACTGAGGTAAATGGGCGTTTTTACAAGCCCCTGACGGTGTCTGAGACGCCTGGACAGGTACTAATTTGTTTGCCGGCCGTCTCATGTCGTCAACCGACCTTGCATCGTGTTGACATTATCACGTAATTCCTAAATAAGCCATCCATTCCGGTGTCGACTCCCTAGAGAGTGACATCACCAATACAGGCAATTTGCTCCGCCTCCTCACCAACATCGTCCTCCTACATGTCGACACACACGTACCGACACACAGCACACACACAGGGAATGCTCTGATAGAGGACAGGACCCCACTAGCCCTTTGGGGAGACAGAGGGAGAGTTTGCCAGCACACACCAAAAACGCTATAATTATACAGGGACAACCCCTTATACAAGTGTTTTCCCTTATAGCATTTTCACATATGTAATCATATCGCCAAATAAGTGCCCCCCCTCTCTGTTTTAACCCTGTTTCTGTAGTGCAGTGCAGGGGAGAGCCTGGGAGCCTTCCTCACAGCAGAGCTGAGCAGGAAAATGGCGCCCTGTGCTGAGGAGAATAGGCCCCGCCCCCTAAAACGGCGGGCTCTTCACCCGGAGTTTGTGAGATCTGGCAGGGGTTAAATACATCCATATAGCCTCAAGGGCTATATGTGATGTATTTTAGCCATAAAAAAGGTATAATACATTGCTGCCCAGGGCGCCCCCCCCCAGCGCCCTGCACCCTCAGTGACCGCTGGTATGAACTGTGCTGACAACAATGGCGCACAGCTGCAGTGCTGTGCGCTACCTTATGAAGACTGAAAGTCTTCTGCCGCCTGTTTCTGGACCTCTGGACCTCTTCAACTTCGGCATCTGCAAGGGGGGTCGGCGGCACGGCTCCGGGACGAACCCCAGGGTGAGACCTGTGTTCCGACTCCCTCTGGAGCTAATGGTGTCCAGTAGCCTAAGAAGCAAATCCATCCTGCACGCAGGTGAGTTTACTTCTCTCCCCTAAGTCCCTCGTAGCAGTGAGCCTGTTGCCAGCAGGACTCACTGAAAATAAAAAACCTAACTTAAACTTTTATTCTAAGCAGCTCAGGAGAGCCACCTAGATTGCACCCTTCTCGGCCGGGCACAAAGATCTAACTGAGGCTTGGAGGAGGGTCATAGGGGGAGGAGCCAGTGCACACCACCTGATCCTAAAGCTTTTATTATTGTGCCCTGTCTCCTGCGGAGCCGCTAAACCCCATGGTCCTGACGGAGTCCCCAGCATCCACTTAGGACGTTAGAGAAATATCTTTACATATGCTGATGCTTTTTATACTTATTACTGTTATTATTTATTAAATAATAATAATAAAAAGAAATTAGAATTATATAATAACCATACCATAACAAGTCTCCTGGATTTCATTCAATAGGAAAAATACAATAAAACTATTCAGGGATACCCCCAATTATTTAAATATACATATATGATCTAGTTCATCTATAGTTCTTATATCCACATATGTATAACTATATCTAATTTCCCCAATACCCATATAATGTTTCATCTATCTCATTTAGTCTATTTATACTTTAAATGCAAGCTCAACCAACATGAAACTGCAGTAATAACAGACCGCTAATTTATATATTTAACCATTTATTATTCAAGAAATAGAGGGCAACTATATCCCACATAAATGTGTAGGTTGTATCATTATCTCTGCAAAACTATGCAAATACGATTAACCATCTTTGTAATTATCAGTACTCAGTACATCTATATTGCACAGAAATTCGACTGACTCATTCAGCAAATAGAAACTCAGTTTTATCAAACATAAGGATATATTATTAAATTGTATAATGTTAAATTTACCTCATAATTCCTACATATCTCAGAATTTCAAAAATTAATATAATTATAATGCAGATCAAACTTGGCAATTTTGTTTTATTTAGATATATAGTGATCGCATCTTGATACACCTCACCCATTCTCTAAAAGGGGTGGTCAGGATGCGATAAGGTTAGCCACTCTTCAAAACGCCAAATTTGATTCTAGGTGCATACAATACACTAAGCTATCCCCCAATAAGTTCCCATACATACAACAAATGTGTGTAAAAGGGCAAAATCCCCTTTAAACGCAAACTTCCTGTTCATAAGGTCCGCACTAGACTTAACCAATGCTAGATGAATCTACCACTACCAACTGAGACACTGTGGCCCCAAATAATTTCCTTCCAATCCCCAATTAATATTACTCCCAAATTAAATGGTATACTAAATACCTATCTAAACTTCCTGGATTGGTAAATATCTATTCCTGAATACCTGCATAATTTGTAATATTAAATTATGTTGTGCCCCTAATTATCACTATACAGATTGCCACGAAAACATTTTATAATTAATCTAATGTAGTATAATCGAGAGCCTCATTCAATCCATTTGGACTCAGGGTGTCTAATTTAAAGATCCAAGATGACTCCCCTAGACATAAATGACGGAATCTGTTTCCCCCTCTTTTGGTACTAAGAAATTGTTCTACTACTAATATGGATTGTCCTTTCGGATCACTATTGTGTGCTTTTACGAAGTGTCTAGACACACTGTGCTTTAGAGGTCCATTGATTATATTCCTTTGATGTTCTCTAAATCTGGTTTTGATGGATCTTGTGGTTCTGCCCACATACTGCAGTGAACAGGGACACTGCAGTACGTAGACACTATAGGTTAACTCACAGCTTAAATATTGTTTTATGGGAAAACTCTTCCCATTTACACTTGATGTTACAGAGAGCGCTTCATTGGTAATGTAACTACAGGTGAGACAAATAGACTTGTTACACCTTTAATTACCAAATGGTTTAGCAGGTAACCAGGTATCGATTTTAACTTTTTCTTTCTGTGTTCTAAGTTCACTGGGTGCCAAGATGTTTTTTTATATTAATATTCTTTTTAAAAGTAATTCTTGGTTTATCTCCTACACAATCTCCCAAGATAGGATCCTGTTTCAAGATTCCAAAATTGGTCGTAACAATCTTTCTTATTTCTTTCGATTTGGAATTATATTTAGATAAAAAGGTCACTCCTTCAAATGATTTCTGGTGGTAGGCACCCTGTTTTTTAGTCTTTAAACTAATATTATCTGTTGATTGTTTATAATTATTCCTTATCTCTTTGTTTTTGTTTTTATTTTTACTTTTATTTTTATTTTTTAGAAGATCAAATCTAGCAATAGTTTTTGCATATCTTTTGGATTCATCTAATAATTTTTCCGGGTAACCTCTACGTTGAAAATTTCTATCATAGTCTCTACCTGATCATCAAAATCTTCATCTCTAGTACAATTTCGTCTTAATCTTATTAATTGATTTTTTGGTATATTTGTAATCCAGGGTTTATAATGAGCACTGTTATAGTGCAAATAATTACCAGTTCCCACCGGTTTAACATAATTTGAAGATATAATCATATCATTTTGTATTGAAAATGCCACATCCAGGAAATTAATAGTGTCAGAATTAAAAGTGTGGGTAAATGTGAGGTTGAATGTATTCAAGTTAAGATAATCAACAAACTCTTGTGCATGTGTAGACTCCCCTTCCCAAATAATAAACAAATCATCAATAAAATGGCCATAGAGGACCAGGTTATCTCTAAATGGGCCGCCCCATATGTATTCTTCCTCGAAGCGGCCCATATAGAGATTTGCGAAACTTGGAGCAAACCTGGTCCCCATGGCCATTCCCAGTGCTTGCAAATAATAAACATCGTGAAATAAAAAATAATTGTGAGTTAAGATTAAACAAATAGACTGCAGAATAAATTCACGTTGATTATCCAACAGATTATCATCTTTCATAAAATAATATTTAACAGCCTCAATTCCACTTTGATGTGGTATATTTGTATATAGTGACTGTACATCGAGGGTGAGAAAACCCCACCCCCTTTTCCACTGCATCCCCATCGTTTTCTGTAATATGTGTGTGGTATCCTGAATATGTGATTTTAATTTAACAATGTGATTCTGCAAGTGCATATCAACAAAATAAGATAAATTTGATGTGAAGGACCCTGTACCTGAAATAATTGGACGCCCAGGAGGTGATAAAAGTGTTTTGTGAATTTTAGGTAAATTATAAAAAACAGGAGTGATGGGATGAGTGCATAACAAAAAATGTAATTCATCCTCGGATATGGCATTCTCATTTTTAGCTGTATCTAACAATGTTTTATATTCCAGCAGAAAAGGGGAGGTGGGATCACCCTTCAAAGGCATATAATAATTGATGTCTTGTAATTGTCTTTTGGCCTCTAATATATAATCTTCTAGATTTTGAATAATGATCCACCCCCGTTATCCGCTGGTTTAATGACCAGAGAGAGAGAGAGTATCCCTCAATTCCTTAAGAGCTAATCTCTCTGCCTTAGATAAATTTTGATGGCCCGAGAAATTTTAGCAGTCTTTTGGCAGATGTTTTTGAAATGACTAAAAGTTTTGTTATAAAAGATAGTGATTGCTGGACTTTTGTGTTCTAATGGAAAAAAAATGAGATTTTTTTTTCTAAATTTAAGAATAGCAGTTGATGTTATGTGTGTATCAATATCAAAAATATTTACTGTATCTAGATTTTCTTCAAGCAATTGTTCTAGACACATGAGTCCCTCATTATCGGACTCATTTAGAATAATTGGTGACTCTACATAATCTCGTAACCCTGCATCTTTATTTAATTCTTTTGCAGCGAAAAATCTTTTCCTGCAAAGGTCCCTTGTAAATTTATTTAGATCCAAAAACAATTACAAAATATAAGGTTCTCTTGTGGGAGCAAAATGTAATCCTTTTTGTAATAATGATATCTGGTTAATGATATCATGTTAAGATCCCATGGTGCCACTGGAGGCACAAATGGAGGTTGGATGTGCAGAAACCCTTTCACGAAGGTCTTAACTTCTGGAAAGGAGGCCAATTGTTTTTGAAAGAAAACTGACAAGGCCGAAATCTGGACCTTGATTGAACCCAATCGTAGGCCCGCATCCACACCCGCCTGAAGAAAATGAGAAAACGTCCTAGCTGAAACTCTTCCATTGGAGCCTTCCTGGATTCACACTAAGACACATATTTTCTTCAAATACGGTGGTAATTTTTAGACGTTACCCCTTTCCTGGCCTGAATCAGAGTGGGTTCGATTCTTTGGGAATACCCTTATGGGCTAGGATCCTGCACTCAACAGACATGCCATCAAACGTAGCCGTGGTAAGTCTTGATACACGCACGGCCCCTGCTGCAGCACGTCTTTGCAAAGAGGAAGAGGCTGAGGATCATTTAAGAGTAACTCCTGAAGATCTGGATACCAAGACCTCCTTGGCCAGTCCGGGACAACGAGGATCGCTCGAACCCTAGTTCTTCTTATGATCTTGAGAACTTTTGGTATTAGTGGAAGTGGAGGGAAGACATACACCAACCGAAACACCCACTGGGTCACTAGTGCATCCACTGCTATTGCTTGAGGGTCTCTCGGCCTGGAACAATATCTCTGAAGCTTCTTGTTGAGATGAGATGCCATCATGTCTACTTGAGGAACTCCTCAAAGACCTGTCACCTCTGCGAAGACTTCTTGGTGGAGGCCCCATTCTCCTGGATGGAGATCATGTCTGCTGAGGAAGTCTGCTTCCCAGTTGTCCACTCCCGGAATGAAAATTGCCGACAGTGCTTTTGCATGTCTTTCTGCCAGAGGAGGATCTTTATCACCTCTGCTTTTCGTTCCGCCCTGACGGTTTATGCATGCGACTGCTGTTACATTGTCCGACTGGATCTGTACGGGTTGATGTTGAAGAAGATGTACCGCTTGTAGAAGGCCATTGTGAATGGCTCTCAATTCCAGAATGTTTATGTGAAGACAAGTTTCTTGACTTGACCATCTTCCTTGGAAGCTTTCCCCCTGTATGACTGCTCCCCAGCCTCGGAGACTTGCATCCGTGGTAACTAGGACCCAGTCCTGAATCCCGAACCTGCATCCCTCTAGTACAGTGATTTTCAACCTTTTTCAACTCGCGGCACACCCACAAGACTTTAAAATTGCCAAGGCACACCATCAGTGCCCCACGGGATAAAAACCCCATACACACACATTGGCCCCCACGGCAATTAAACAAAAACACAGGCCCCCACAGAAGTGCAAACACATTGGCCCCCACAGTACTAAAACTAATTTATAATAATGCCACACACTGTCCCCCAGAGTAATTCAACCACACACTGCCTCCCCAACTAATTTCACCTGCAACTTAACCTGGTCACTATTGGGTGGTCTTCAGTATGCCGGCTGTCGGGATCTCGGCGCACAGTATACCGGCGCTGGAATCCCGACAGCCGGCATACCGACAGCCGGCATACCAACACTTATTCTCCCTCGTGGGGGTCCACGACCCCCCTGGAGGGAGAATAAAATAGCGTGGCGCGCATAGCGCGCCACCGAGCCCGCAAGGGGCTCATTTGCGCTCGCCACACTGTCGGTATGCCGGCGGTCGGGCTCCCGGTGCTGGTATGCTGGTCACCGGGAGCCCGACCGCCGGCATACCATACTACACCTTCACTATTTACTCCTTATTTACAACTGTATAATGCAGAAGGAATCATCAGGACCACATCTAAAATTCCCCACCAGCAGTATAAAATTGCCACTTCATATATGCAAAACTCCATATTGCATAAACATTGTCCCCACAGTAATTTTACACTGCCCCCCAATAGAAATTCCATCACTGCACCCCCCAGTAATTTCACACACTGACCCCCCAAACCCCCCATAGTAATTCCATGCAATGTCTGCCCCCACCCCACAGTAATTCCACACATAAATAATTTAAAAAATTATATATATAATATTATAAATAACCTATACCTGATAAATCTGGGAGAAGTAAGGAGCATTGAGTGGATGGACCAGGCAGCGGCAGCAACAGCACCAGCACGGAGCAGCAGCACGGAGCAGCAGTGGGTGGGCCGTGTGTGACCTATGACTCGCCATAGGTCATGGGTGGGTAGCGGAAGTGCACAGCACTGCCGAACCGGCTACTGACTGCAGTGGCAGCTGTGCTGGCATCTCTGGGGGGCGGCGCAGGTCTCTCTCTGGAGGGTGGCGCAGGTCTCTCTCTGGCGGGCGGCGCAGGTCTCTCTCTCTGGCGGGCGGTGCAGGTCTCTCTCTCTCTGGCGGGTGGCAGCGGCATCTCTGGCAGATGGCGGCACACCTGGCAACCGCTCGCGCCACACTAGTGTGCCGCAGCACAGCAGTTGAAAAACACTGCTCTAGTAGGTAAGAACTGTGTAGCCACCACAGGAGCGAAATTCTGGCTTTGGATGACAGGATTATCCTCTGGTGCATGTGAAGGTGAGAACCGGACCACTTGTCCAACAGGTCCCACTGGAATACTCTGGCATGGAATCGGCCAAACTGTATGGCCTTGTAGGCCGCTACCATCTTTCCCAACAACCGAATGCATTGATGAATCGACACTCTTGTTGGTTTCAGAATTTGTTTGACCATTCTCTGGATTTCCAGAGCCTTTTCTACTGGAAGAAATACCCTCTGTACTTCTGTGTCCAGTATCATCCCCAGAAAAGACAATCTTGTCATCGGTTCCAACTGCGATTTTGGGAAATTTATGATCCAACCGTTTTGTTGAAGTACTGTCAGGGAGAGTGCCATTATCTGCACCAACCATTCCCTGGATCTCGCTTTTATCAGGAGATCGTCCAGGTAAGGAATTATATTGACTCCTTTCTGTCGAAGGAGAACCATCATCTCCGCCATCACCTTGGTGAACACCCTCGGTGACGTGGAGAGTCCAAACGGCAACGTCTGAAATTGGTAATGACAATCCTGTATCGCGAATCTCAGATAAGAATGATGTGGAGGATAAATGGGAACGTGTAAGTAGGCATCTTTTATATCCACTGACTGGAAATCACTGCCCTCAGAGATGCCATCTTGAATTTGAACCTTTTGCAGGTAGAGATTCAGAGTTTTCAGGTTTAGAATCAGTCTGACCGAACCGTCCGGCTTCGGAACTACAAATAGGCTTGAATATAACCCTTCTTCTTCTTGTGACAAGGGAACCAGGACAATCACTTGATCCTGACACAATTTTTGTGTTGCTGCCGCTATCACTTTCCTGTCTGGGATAGAAGCTGGTAAGGCCGATTTGAAAAAACGGCATGGGGGAATGTCTTGAAACTCCAGTTTGTACCCGTTGGACACTATTTGTACAACCCATGGGTCCAGGCCAGACTGAACCCAGAACTGACTGAAGAGTTTCAGACGTGCCCCCACCTGAGCGGACTCCCGCAAGGGTGCCCCAGCGTCATGCTGAAGATTTGTCCGAAGCAGAAGTTGATTTCTGCTCCTGTGATCCTGTAGACGCTGCGGACATTTGATTAGATGAGGGCTGAATAAGCACGAAACCATATAAGAGCCCCATTTTTTGTGATTGGTTGTTTATGACAAAGCAGTTGCTAGGTAGTTTTTCCAAGGGAATTTTCTATAGGTTGTTTTCCTTGTCCGTCAGTATTTGTGGGTGTAGGCTTCAGTGCATATAAAAGCTTAGGTCATGTGCTTCATACTTCCTCTTGCCAGTTTGGACAGCCCCTCCCGCCCTCTTTCATGTTTTTTCTCTGATGTCAATTTTATATTTTGGTTTTCTCTTTGGTCAGCTATTAAAAGCCAGATAGGCGGGAAAGTCGCTACCAGCCAGCGGTCATATAGGCCTAAGTGGAGCATCCATATTTGCCAGAGGAAAGAGTGGTGGGTCCTGCACAATGCGGGTTAGGCATGTAGGAGGTGGTTGTTGTGGTAGTCCCCTCCTCAGTTTTGGTGATATAATCAGATGACTGGAGCTGGCGTTTGGTAGCGCCTTTATGTTTGCCATCCTTCAACATAAAATCTAGTTTAAAGTTCCGGTCAGTCATCAATAAATACCGTCTGACCTTTCAAAACTAGCTATTGGTTTCCATGTCTTTATTTGTAGTGCTAAGCTAGCTAAAAGTTAAAGTGTAAGTGACCACAATAAAATTATGGGCGCCTTATTACTTTTCACCTTCCTTTACCCGCAAAGAAAGGTGAACCTTTACCCTTTTTGCATTTATTGGGCCAAAAGCACTGCATCTGAGAGTGATGTGACTTTTTCGCCGGTGCAGGAGCATCAGGCAAGAATGTCGACTTACCAGCGGTAGCTGCAGAAACTAAAGCATCCAGCCCATCTCCAAACAAGGCCTCACCTTTATTCGGGAGAGCCTCCATATTCCTTTTGGAATCTGCATCAGCATTCCATTGGCGGATCCACAACGCCCTCCGTGCTGAGACTGCCATGGTAGCGGCTCTTGATCCCAAGAGACCAATATCTTTCATGGCTTCTAGCATGTATGCAGCAGCATCTTTAATATGACCTAACTTTAGGAGTATCTTGTCTCTATCTATTGCGTCAATGTTTGATGACAAGTTTTCTGACCACTTTTCAATAGCATTACTCACCCTCGCACTGTCAATGGTAAGCCTGAGTAGTGTCCAATTGGCCACATAAATAGATTTTAACGTATTCTCCAACTTGCGGTCTGCCGGCTCCTTTAGGGAAGCCGTCCAAGGGGCAGGGAGAATCACCTTTTTTGTTAATCGTGACAGGGCACTGTCTAAAACGGGGGGTGACTCCCACCTTTTCCTGTCGTCTGCCGGGAAAGGATAAGCTACCTGAATCCTTTTGGGAATCTGAAATTTCTTTTCAGGATTTACCCAGACTCCCACACAGAGAGTGTTCAGCTCATGAGATGGAGGAAAAGTTACGTTAATTTTCTTTTAAAAGTAAACCTTCTCCTGAGGTAAAGGAGGGGCCTCCGTAACTTCTAACACCTCTTTTATAGCAACAATCATGTACTGAATGTTTTTAGCTAACTTTGGATCTATTCCCCTGGAGTCACTAGTGTCGACACAGAAATCAGAGTCCGTGTCGGTATCAGTCTGTACAATCTGTGTAAATGACCTTTTATGTGACCCAGAGGGGTCCCCTGTGGATGAAAAGGCAGGACTATTAAAAATCACATCTTCAAAAGATTTTCTCCAGGTTTCTGCATGACACTCAGACTTATCCAATCTCTTACTGATATGATTCACACTATCACGTAATTCTTTCACCCATTCAGGCTCGTGGTGTGCCGGCAGCGCCACCACATTACAATTCTGTGTCCCTAAAATGGCACCCTCAGGGGAAGAGCTCCCTGCCTCAGACATGTCACACACGTGCACAATCACACCATAGACACTCCGGGGCTTAATGTGGACAGACCCACAGAAAAGGACACAGAAGGAAATGCCAGCTCACAACTCTGCGCCAAAAGAAAAAATCCCTGTGTCACGTACTTTGTACACAGAGACAAAATCCCTGTGTCGCGTACTTTGTACACAGAGATCTTCAAGCGCTTTATATTACCAATAATAGGTTTCAGCACCGAATATTACACTCCTCCCCCTTTTTTAGCACCCTGTTACTTGAATCAGAGGTGGAGAGAAGGATAAGCGTTTCTGGGTAAGAAACTGCTGGGAGAAAATGGCGCTGAGCAGTGTGTTGGCTTCCTGAGGAAGAAGCCTCGCCCCCTGTTATGGCGCGTTTTTCCTCAGCTTTAGAATAGATATTTATACTGGCGGGGGTGTAGGACAGTGTAAATACAAAGTATGCTAGTTTTTGCCAGTGAGAGTAGGTTTCATGCTGCCCAGGGCGCCCCCCCCTCTCCCCCCCGCGCCCTGCACCCTGCTGTGCACTGTGTTATGGATAGCATGTTCGCGCAGCATTCCCGCTCGCTGCGCGGTACCTTGAGCCGTCACGATGATCGGAGATCCCTCTTTGCCAGCAGTCTCCCTGAAAATAAAAAACCTAACAAAGTCTTTCAGAGAAACTCAGTAGAGCTCCACTGGAGTTGCGACCAGTCTGCCTGGGCACATTTTCTAAACTGAGGTCTGGAGGAGGGCCATAGAGGGAGGAGCCAGTTCACACTCTAGAAAAGTCTTAAAGTGTCCATGGCTCCTGTGGAAGCGTGTATAGCCCATGGTACTGAAGTGGACCCCAGCATCCTCTAGGACGTATGAGAAATATTAAACATCCCATAATAAATTAATAAATCCACAAACATAATAGAACCAGTAGAGACAGAACTGCACTTTCTAAGATCACATTCTCCCACCACATGGTAAGGCTCCTATCTCTTTTACCTGACAGCTACCCTCTGGTCCAGACCACTGACTGAGTGCTGAAATCCACACACACAGCAAAGTGGGTAGAAGAAGCTGCTACCACTGGGCATGTGCAGCAGATCTGCTCTGTCCCTTACACTGCACGATGTGGCGGCAGCTCTGGTAATCAAATCATATACCATTGCTATTGTTGTCAGAATCTGAGCCACTTGCCAAAAGCAGGGTGGTTTCCAGGCAAGTGGAACTCCCCCCCCCCCGCATTTACTTATGACGCTATCTACACTCTTCTTCCTGTACATGCGCCTGTTTAGCTAGTAACAGGTGTGCTGCAGTGTATGCTTACTGAGAGCGCTGCTACTGGACAATGTGAAGGGGTACTGCAGTTCAGCACTGACAGAACCAGTCACATTGATTTCTCCTCATCTCACAGTTGCTGCTGTCTCTTTATATGAAGGGCTGGCTCCCTGCCAACCACTCACAGGAAGTCCTGGTCACTTTCCTCAGATGAGTCCTGTGTCGGCTCTCCAACTAGCACGGGCAAATGGACGCAATGTTCCTGACCAGGGTCATACCCTCCAACTGTACCTTTTTAATAGGTACAGTACCTTTTTTTCATGGTCTGTACCGATTTTTGCCTCTCCAAACTTCCATTGAAAATATAGGAAAGGGGGCGTGGCCACGCCCCCTTTACACGCGGCCACGCCCCTTTTTCGGATTTGTACCGATTTTTCTGTGTAAAATGTTGGAGGGTATGCAGGGTTGGACTGGCACACAGGGGTACAGGGGAAACCACCAGTGGGCCCTACTGCCTGGGACCCCACCCTCTCCTCTAGGGATTAGGTTTCAAACTGTGCTGTTACTAATCTAGTACATTATCATGCATGCACTAAAGTATTTACTGTATATATATATATATTTATCTAGGGGACCAACACTTGCAAAATGGTTAGGCAAACCAATGTGGCGGCTGGGCACACCCCCTCCAGAGACTGGCCACACCCCTAAACATGGGCCCCTACCACTGTATTCCTCCAGTGGGCCCTACATGCCCCAGTTCAACACTGTTCCTGATACAGTGCTGTATCAATGCATCTCCCCTTCTCCTGACAGGACGAATCACCCTATATCACTCCGCCCCTCTCCTCAGAGACAGATTACACACACTGCTCTGTATTACTCCGCCCCTCAATCTCTGCTCTGTGAAGGATAAAAGTGTAAAGTATATCTATGAACCTTAGTATCACAACAGTTTTTTAAATAAATGTACTGTATTTGTAACATACATATACAATGATAGTCCATACATTGCACATCATCCCTGCAGGGCTCCATCAACTGAATGGGGTGTCATATATATATATATATAGAATAGGGATGGCCATCGGTGGGGTGTCCATCGTTGGTTGCCATTGATGATACCATCACCGATCACCATCAATGGTAATCAATGGTAATCCAAACTGACATTAATTCTGGCGTTATGAACCAAGTAAATCCGAACCCACTCATCTCTTTTATATATATATATATATATATATATATGTCGACATACCCACCAATTTAAAAAAAAACTTTTGTCGACTTTGTGACCTGTCGACATTTTAAATGTCGGTATTTTGACTGTGTCGACATTTTTAATGTCAGTATTTTGACCATGTTGGTATTTTGACTGTCGGGATTTTGATTGTGGGTAAATCATACCGATCCCCAATTAATATGGGCAAACTTTAGTGAAACTGCAACTTACAACTTGTTTTTCACTCCGCATTTGTAACTTACCTGTAACTCATTGCAGATTTCTTTGATGTAGTCAGCTTGCTGTAATGTCTCTGGGACGATGCTTAAAACTTGGTCTCTAAAAGGAAGGATGAAAAAACCCAAAACATTTACACCTGCAATGCAGCCTACATTAAGTAGCCATCCCAGCTGTGTGACTGCTGCTTTATAAATAGTGTCAGCTCAGTGATCAAAAGGAACATAGGGGGTAATTCAGATCTGATCGCTGGGCGGCTAATTTTGCTATCCTGCTTTCAGATAGTCGCCGCCTCCGGGGGGAGTGTAAATTTGCCGTGCAAGTGTGCGATCCCATGTGTACGCTGAGCTGCAAAAATTCTATTTGTGCAGTCTCTGTGCAGCCCAGGACTTACTCCTACAGTGCTATGAGAACAGGCTGATCAGGCCTGGAGCTGACGTCACACACCCTCCCTGAAAACGCTCGGGCACGCCTGCCTTTTTCCAAACACCAATGACCAGTTAACACCCACAAATGGCCTCCTCCTGTCAATCACCTTGCAAACGCCCGTGATCGGATTTTTCGCACCATCCTGACGCTGACCGCCAATGCCCTTTGTTGTTGTCCGATGCGCGTGCGCATTGCGGTGCATACACATGCGCAGTTATGACCTGATCATCCACTGTGCGACAACGCACAGCAGTGATCAGGAATGAATCAGACCCATAGTGTTGAAAGAGAAGATTGACAGGCAGAGGCATTCATAGGGAGGGACAAAGATAGAGGCGGACAATGGTGGGGGAAACTGGGGCATCGCCCCAATTTTCCAGGAGTCCAAGGACTGCGATGCTGTTGCAGGTTCCTTGGCGTCGCTAGTCTCCCTGCGACTGCAAGTCTGAGTAAGGTCAGTGATGGGGGTGATGTTGATCCTGAACTGCAATAGCATCGCAGTTTTAGCAATCACAAATGCATTTGCATTGCTAAGGATCAATGTACAAAATTGCTAAGAGCAGCTCTGCAATTACGATCCAACCTGAATAAGCCCCAAAGCGTCATAAAATGGACAGTACAGCAAGTCACAATTCACAGAACAAAAATTCAGTATACACACTGCAATGCCACGAAAGCCATCAACACACAAATCACCATGGAAACCGCTAGTGCACTTTTGTCAACAGAGCAAATCTAAAATCACCTCACCCACCCAAAAATGTACCAAGCAGCACAACATGCTGGAACACATCCGGAAAACAAGGCCCGAAAAGAACCAATGCCTGGGATCACTGACGCGCGTCTGCAAGGAGCGACGTCCCACCATTCCCACGTGGAATTTACAGGATACCACTCACAGGCCCCTAACCCCCACAGGTCTGCCACGCCCTCCATAGGTTCCACACGGGCACCAACACCAGCCTCAAGGCAAAC
This sequence comes from Pseudophryne corroboree, assembly GCF_028390025.1. Classification (NCBI taxonomy): domain Eukaryota; kingdom Metazoa; phylum Chordata; class Amphibia; order Anura; family Myobatrachidae; genus Pseudophryne; species Pseudophryne corroboree. The sequence continues at coordinate 18,553,127 of NC_086450.1, forward strand.
TTAATGTGAATGCACCAACACCCAACTGAAACACCCGCATTCCTGGTTGATACAACAGCAGTGGCAGGTGGACTTTCTCCCTGGCTCCTCCCTGTGCGTGTTATACATCATACACACGTGTGTATTGACAGGTCACCCCGGCAGTACTGCAGGACAGGAGACACAGGCATGCGTTGGGCCTGGCACCCAGCAGCTGTATAATCACTGACTTCCTGCGGGGAGTACTCAGCCAGCTCTCACACAATTTCATACTGTCTTGTCGGCGGGCACCCTGGGACCCACAGGGCCCTAATTAGCTGCTTTGGTTGCCTTGTGGTAAATCCTTCACTGTATTAAATACAAACAAAGAACCCAGCACTCACCAAAGTAAACTCACTTATCCTCAACAATTCAATAAATAAATGATGGGGGTTTAGTTGGTGGATTGGCCAATGCACGGAAGCCTCATCTAGCAGGCAGATGAGTTGTGTAACAGCAGTGAAGTAGTCAGGTTTTAAGACTCTGTGATAGTGTAGGACCTGCATGAAGGTGGGGTACCTTGAAAATCGTTATGCAGGCTTCCGTGCATTGGCCAATCCACCAACTAAACCCCCATCATTTATTTATTGAATTGTTGAGGATAAGTGAGTTTACTTTGGTGAGTGCTGGGTTCTTTGTTTGTATTTATTAGAGCAATGTGGTCATGGGCTACATGCACCCCGCCCTGTGAGTGGTAAGTACAGCTGTGTACCCCGCTTTTGTGGTGGAGAGTGCTGTTACATGCACCCCACCCTGTGAGTGGTAAGTGCATAGCTGTGCCCCGCTTCTGGTGTGGTGAGTGCTGTGGTTTTTTCTCTGTGTGTTCACTGTATTAAAGATATCATTATTACTAGCTTCTACTTTGATTTTGCCCTCCCTGAAGTCGCTTCTACAGTGCTGACTTGTTTTTATTTGAGGTGTTTTAGTGTTACTGAGGAATCTCTAACCAAATATTCATTACAGTTCATTTACCAGAAACAAATTATCTGTGTACGGTACATTTCTACAAATTAATTAAACTACTTGTGAAATAATGTAACAGAGTGTTTAAGGATATTTTTTATCATAATGGTTCTTAGTTGGCCACGTTACATGTTTCATCTTTCCCTGCCACTCACCACAAGGCCACGTAGCCCGGCGCACAATTAAAAATTTTTTTTATTACTTTGAGTCCAGGCGAGATAATACTGTATATCGCCCATCCTGTTCCCTGGTATATACCACATACACTAGTGATCATAAGTAATTTGATTTGGTGATTGACCACCAACACGTGGCACCCCTGCAACTGCCCCGTGGCAGCCTGCACCCAGTCTGGAAACAGCTGCTTTTATTTTAATGTATTGATCTGTGCATTATGCTTAAGTTTAAATAACAAGTAACTTAGGGCCTAATTCAGACCTGATCGGTGTTGTGCGGAATCACAAGGTGGATGATTATCGATCGACTGCGCATACGTACGGATCATAACACGCAGGCACGAGGCCAAACTGCGAAAAAATCCTGTGTTTTTTTTTATCGCTAGGCGAGCGCAGGCTGATTGAAAGGAAGCGGGCGTTTTTTGGGTGGTAACTGCCCATTTTCTGGGAGTGTCAGAAAAAACGCAGGTGTGCCCAAGCGTTTTCACGTAGGTTGTGTGACGTCAGCTCCGGCCCTGATCAGCCTGTTTGTATAACACTCTAGGAGTAAGTCCTGGTCTATGCACACACTGCACACACCGGAAACATCATTCGATGGTGAGTGAGCTGCAAACCGATTTGCAGCTGACCGGCGTCTGCAAAGCTTTTCGCACGGCATACGCAGACTTGTACAGTGTGGTTTTTTCACTCTGTCTGGGCAGCAACTATCCGATCGCAGACCTCTGCAAATTCGTACAGGTGCAATCAGGTCTGAATTAGGCCCCATGTACTAAGAACACACAACAAGCAACACTGACTTACCCATGATAATGGACTTTTACAGACAAGACCCCCGATGCTATGGTGCTCATAAAACACATAAAGTAAGGCAGAACCTTCATCCTGGTAGCGCTGGTAGTGGCTCCTGTGACTCTCACACTGATCTCCGCATTTAACTTAGGATCTTGCCTAAAGTTCACATCACTGTTCAGATAACACTATCTATGCCCATCCCATTGGAATTACATGTGTATAATGCATTCTGAAAATATCCCAGTAATAGAGTCTAGCACCTTATTACCTTCTAACACACTGTATAGCTCAACTTATGTTAACTAGTGATGTGCACCAGAAATTTTTCGGGTTTTGTGTTTTGGTTTTGGGTTCGGTTCCGCGGCCGTGTTTTGGGTTCGAACGCGTTTTGGCAAAACCTCACCGATTTTTTTTTGTCGGATTCGGGTGTGTTTTGGATTCGGGTGTTTTTTTTCAAAAAACCCTAAAAAACAGCTTAAATCATAGAATGTGGGGGTCATTTTGTTCCCATAGTATTATTAACCTCAATAACCATAATTTACACTCATTTCCAGTCTATTCTGAACACCTCACACCTCACAATATTATTTTTAGTCCTAAAATTTGCACCAAGGTCGCTGGATGACTAAGCTAAGCGACCCAAGTGGCCGACACAAACACCTGGCCCATCTAGGAGTGGCACTGCAGTGTCACGCAGGATGGCCCTTCAAAAAAATACTCCCCAAACAGCACATGACGCAAAGAAAAAAAGAGGCGCAATGAGGTAGCTGTGTGAGTAAGCTAAGCGACCCAAATGGCCGACACAAACACCTGGCCCATCTAGGAGTGGCACTGCAGTGTCAGGCAGGATGGCCCTTCAAAAAAACCCTCCCCAAACAGCACATGACGCAAAGAAAAAAAGAGGCGCAATGAGGTAGCTATGTGACTAAGATAAGCGACCAAAGTGGCCGACACAAACACCTGACCTATCTAGGAGTGGCACTGCAGTGTCACGCAGGATGGCCCTTCAAAAAAATAGTCCCCAAACAGCACATGACGCAAAGAAAAATGAAAGAAAAAAGAGGTGCAAGATGAATTGTCCTTGGGCCCTTCCACCCATCCTTATGTTGTATAAACAGGACATGCACACTTTAACGAACCCATCATTTCAGCGACAGGGTCTGCCACACGACTGTGACTGAAATGACTGGTTGGTTTGGGCCCCCACCAAAAAAGAAGCAATCAATCTCTCCTTGCACAAACTGGCTCTACAGAGGCAAGATGTCCACCTCATCATCATCCTCCAATTCCTCACCCCTTTCACTATGTACATCCCCCTCCTCACAGATTATTAATTCGTCCCCACTGGAAGCCACCATCTCAGGTCTCCGTGTACTTTCTGGAGGCAATTGCTGCTGGTGAATGTCTCCACGGAGGAATTGATTATAATTCATTTTAATGAACATCATCTTCTCCACATTTTCTGGAAGTAACCTCGTACGCCGATTACTGACAAGGTGAGCGGCGGCACTAAACAGTCTTTCGGAGTACACACTGGAGGGAGGGCAACTTAGGTAGAATAAAGCCAGTTTCTGCAAGGGCCTCCAAATTGCCTCTTTTTCCTGCCAGTATACGTACGGACTGTCTGACGTGCCTACTTGGATGCGGTCACTCATATAATCCTCCACCATTCTTTCAATGGTGAGAGAATCATATGCAGTGACAGTAGACGACATGTCAGTAATCGTTGGCAGGTCCTTCAGATGTCAGCACTCGCTCCAGACTGCCCTGCATCACCGCCAGCGGGTGGGCTCGGAATTCGTAGCCTTTTCCTCGCACCCCCAGTTGCGGGAGAATGTGAAGGAGGAGATGTTGACGGGTCACGTTCCGCTTGACTTGACAATTTTCTCACGAGCAGGTCTTTGAACCTCTGCAGACTTGTGTCTGCCGGAAAGAGAGATACAAAGTAGGTTTTAAATCTAGGATCGAGCACGGTGGCCAAAATGTAGTGCTCTGATTTCAACAGATTGACCACCCATGAATCCTGGTTAAGCGAATGAAGGGCTCCATCCACAAGTCCCACATGCCTAGCGGAATCGCTCTGTTTTAGCTCCTCCTTCAATGTCTCCAGCTTCTTCTGCAAAAGCCTGATGAGGGGAATGACCTGACTCAGGCTGGCAGTGTCTGAACTGACTTCACGTGTGGCAAGTTCAAAAGGTTGCAGAACCTTGCACAACGTTGAAATCATTCTCCACTGCGCTTGAGACAGGTGCATTCCACCTCCTTTGCCTATATCGTGGCCAGATGTATAGGCTTGAATGGCCTTTTGCTGCTCCTCCATCCTCTGAAGCATATAGAGGGTTGAATTCCACCTCGTTATCACCTCTTGCTTCAGATGATGGCAGGGCAGGTTCAGGTGTTTTTGGTGGTGCTCCAGTCTTCTGTACGCGGTGCCTGTACGCTGAAAGTGGCCCGCAATTCTTCTGGCCACCAACAGCATCTCTTGCACGCCCCTGTCGTTTTTTAAATAATTCTACACCACCAAATTCAAGGTATGTGCAAAACATGGGACGTGCTGGAATTTGCCCAGATGTAATGCACGCACAATATTGCTGGCGTTGTCCGATGCCACAAATCCCCAGGAGAGTCCAATTGGGGTAAGCCATTCTGCGATGATCTTCCTCAGTTGCCGTAAGATGCTTTCAGCTGTGTGCGTATTCTGGAAAGCGGTGATACAAAGCGTAGCCTGCCTAGGAACGAGTTGGCGTTTGCGAGATGCTGCTACTGGTGCCGCCGCTGCTGTTCTTGCAGCGGGAGGCAATACATCTACCCAGTGGGCTGTCACAGTCATGTAGTCCTGAGTTTGCCCTGCTCCACTTGTCCACATGTCCGTGGTTAAGTGGAGGACATTGGGTACAACTGCATTTTTTAGGACACTGGTGACTCTTTATCTGAGGTCTGTGTACATTTTCGGTATCGCCTGCCTAGAGAAATGGAACCTAGATGGTATTTGGTACCAGGGACACAGTACCTCAATCAAGTCTATAGTCGGCTCTGAAGTAACGATGGATACCGGAACCACGTTTCTCACCGCCCAGGCTGCCAAGGCCTCAGTTATCCGCTTTGCAGCAGGATGACTGCTGTGATATTTCATCTTCCTCGCAAAGGACTGTTGGACAGTCAATTGCTTACTGGAAGTAGTACAAGTGGTCTTCCGACTTCCCCTCTGGGATGACGATCGACTCCCAGCAGCAACAACAGCAGCGCCAGCAGCAGTAGGCGTTACACTCAAGGATGCATCGGAGGAATCCCAGGCAGGAGAGGACTCGTCAGACTTGCCAGTGACATGGCCTGCAGGACTATTAGCATTCCTGGGTAAGGAGGAAATTGACACTGAGGGAGTTGGTGGTGTGGTTTGCGGGAGCTTGGTTACAAGAGGAAGGGATTTACTGGTCAGTGGACTGCTTCCGCTGTCGCCCAAAGTTTTTGAACTTGTCACTGACTTATGATGAATGCGCTGCAGGTGACGTATTAGGGAGGATGTTCCGAGGTGGTTAACGTCCTTACCCCTACTTATTACAGCTTGACAAAGGCAAGACACGGCTTGACACCTGTTGTCCGCATTTGTGATTAAATAATTCCACACGAAGAGCTGATTTTTTTTGTATTTTGACCAGGCATGTCAATGGCCATATTCCTCCCACGGACAACAGGTGTCTCCCCGGGTGCCTGACTTAAACAAACCACCTCACCATCAGAATCCTCCTTGTCAATTTCCTCCCCAGCGCCAGCAACACCCATATCCTCATCCTGGTGTTCTTCAACACTAACATCTTCAATTTGACTATCAGGAACTGGACTGCGGGTGCTCCTTCCAGCACTTGCAGGGGGCGTGCAAATGGTGGAAGGCGCAAGCTCTTCCCGTCCAGTGTTGGGAAGGTCAGGCATCGCAACCGACACAATTGGACTCTCCTTGGGGATTTGTGATTTCAAAGAACGCACAGTTCTTTGCTGTGCTTTTGCCAGCTGAAGTCTTTTCTTTTTTCTAGCGAGAGGATGATTGCTTCCATCCTCATTTGAAGCTGAACCACTAGCCATGAACATAGGCCAGGGCCTCAGCCGTTCCTTGTCACTCCGTGTCGTAAATGGCATATTGGCAAGTTTACGCTTCTCCTCAGACGCTTTTAATTTTGAGTTTTGGGTAATTTTTTTACTGATCTTTTGTGTTTTGGATTTTACATGCTCTGTACTATGACATTGGGCATCGGCCTTGGCAGACGACATTGATGGCATTTCATCATCTCGGCCATGACTAGTGGCAGCAGCTTCAGCACAAGGTGGAAGTGGATCTTGATCTTTCCCTATTTTTTTAACCTCCACATTTTTGTTCTCCATATTTTAATGCGCACAACTAAAAGGCACCACAGGTATACAATGTAGATGGATGGATAGTATACTTTATGTATGACAACGAGTGACGACACAGAGGTAGGTACAGCAGTGGCCTACCGTACTGCTATATACAGTATAATGGAGCTGGTGGACACTGTCAGCAGACTGCGTTTATAGTATAAAGAAAAAAAGACACCACAGGTATACAATGTAGATGGATGGATAGTATACTTATGGATGACGAGTGACGACAACACAGAGGTAGGTACAGCAGTGGCCTACCGTACTGCTATATACAGTATAATGGACCTGGTGGACACTATCAGCAGACTGCGTTTATAGTATAAAGAAAAAAAAACACCACAGGTATACAATGTAGATGGATGGATAGTATACTTATGGACGACGAGTGATGACACAGAGGTAGGTACAGCAGTGGCCTACCGTACTGCTATATACAGTATGATGGACCTGGTGGACACTGTCAGCAGACTGCGTTTATAGTATAAAGAAAAAAAGACACCACAGGTATACAGTGTAGATGGATGGATAGTATACTTATGGACCACGAGTGACGACACAGAGGTAGGTACAGCAGTGGCCTACCGTACTGCTATATACAGTATAATGTACCTGGTGGACACTGTCAGCAGACTGCGTTTATAGTATAAAGATAAAAAGACACCACAGGTATACAATGTAGATGGATGGATAGTATACTTTATGTATGATGAGTGACGACACAGAGGTAGGCACAGCAGTGGCCTACCGTACTGCTATATACAGTATAATGGACCTGGTGGACACTGTCAGCAGACTGCGTTTATAGTATAAAGAAAAAAAGACACCACAGGTATACAATGTAGATGGATGGATAGTATACTTATGGACGACGAGTGACGACACAGAGGTAGGTACAGCAGTGGCCTACCGTACTGCTATATACAGTATAATGGACCTGGTGGACACTGTCAGCAGACTGCGTTTATAGTATAAAGAAAAAAAGACACCACAGGTATACAATGTAGATGGATGGATAGTATACTTATGGACGACGAGTGATGATACAGAGGTAGGTACAGCAGTTGCCTACCGTACTGCTATATACAGTATAATGGACCTGGTGTACACTGTCAGCAGACTGCGTTTATAGTATAAAGAAAAAAAGACACCACAGGTATACAATGTAGATGGATGGATAGTATACTTATGGACGACGAGTGATGACACAGAGGTAGGTACAGCAGTGGCCTACCGTACTGCTATATACAGTATAATGGACCTGGTGGACACTGTCAGCAGACTGCGTTTATAGTATAAAGAAAAAAAGACACCACAGGTATACAGTGTAGATGGATGGATAGTATACTTATGGACCACGAGTGACGACACAGAGGTAGGTACAGCAGTGGCCTACCGTACTGCTATATACAGTATAATGGACCTGGTGGACACTGTCAGCAGACTGCGTTTATAGTATAAAGATAAAAAGACACCACAGGTATACAATGTAGATGGATGGATAGTATACTTTATGTATGACGAGTGACGACACAGAGGTAGGCACAGCAGTGGCCTACCGTACTGCTATATACAGTATAATGGACCTGGTGGACACTGTCAGCAGACTGCGTTTATAGTATAAAGAAAAAAAGACACCACAGGTATACAATGTAGATGGATGGATAGTATACTTATGGACGACGAGTGACGACACAGAGGTAGGTACAGCAGTGGCCTACCGTACTGCTATATACAGTATAATGGACCTGGTGGACACTGTCAGCAGACTGCGTTTATAGTATAAAGAAAAAAAGACACCACAGGTATACAATGTAGATGGATGGATAGTATACTTATGGACGACGAGTGATGATACAGAGGTAGGTACAGCAGTTGCCTACCGTACTGCTATATACAGTATAATGGACCTGGTGTACACTGTCAGCAGACTGCATTTATAGTATAAAGGAAAAAAAACACCACAGGTATACAATGTAGATGGATGGATAGTATACTTTATGTATGACGAGTGACGACACAGAGGTAGGTACAGCAGTAGCCTACCGTACTGCTATATACAGTATAATGGACCTGGTGGACACTGTCAGCAGACTGCGTTTATAGTATAAAGAAAAAAAGACACCACAGGTATACAATGTAGATGGATGGATGGATAGTATACTTATGGACGACGAGTGACGACACAGAGGTAGGTACAGCAGTGGCCTACCGTACTGCTATATACAGTATAATGGACCTGGTGGACACTGTCAGCAGACTGCGTTTATAGTATAAAGAAAAAAAGACACCACAGGTATACAATGTAGATGGATGGATAGTATACTTATGGACAACGAGTGACGACACAGAGGTAGGTACAGCAGTGGCCTACCGTACTGCTGTATACAGTATAATGGACCTGGTGGACACTGTCAGCAGACTGCGTTTATAGTATAAAGAAAAAAAGACACCAAAGGTATACAATGTAGATGGATGGATAGTATACTTAATGGATGATGAGTGATGACACAGAGATAGGTACAGCAGTGGCCTACCGTACTGCTATATACAGTATAATGGACCTGGTGGACACTGTCAGCAGACTGCGTTTATAGTATAAAGAAAAAAAGACACCACAGGTATACAATGTAGATGGATGGATAGTATACTTATGGACGACGAGTGACGACGACACAGAGGTAGGTACAGCAGTGGCCTACCATACTGCTATATACAGTATAATGGACCTGGTGGACACTGTCAGCAGACTGCGTTTATAGTATAAAGAAAAAAAGACACCACAGGTATACAATGTAGATGGATGGATAGTATACTTTATGTATGACGACAAGTGACTGAAGACACAGAGGTAGGTACAGCAGTGGCCTACCGTACTGCTATATACAGTATAATGGACCTGGTGGACACTGTCAGCAGACTGCGTTTATAGTATAAAGAAAAAAAGACACCACAGGTATACAATGTACATGGATGGATAGTATACTTTATGTGTGACGACGAGTGACTGAAGACACAGAGGTAGGTACAGCAGTGGCCTACCGTACTGCTATATACAGTATAATGGACCTGGTGGACACTGTCAGCAGACTGCGTTTTATAGTATAAAGAAAAAAAGACACCACAGGTATACAATGTAGATGGATGGATAGTATACTTTATGTATGACGACGAGTGACTGAAGACACAGAGGTAGGTACAGCAGTGGCCTACCGTACTGCTATATACAGTATAATGAACCTGGTGGACACTGTCAGCAGACTGCGTTTATAGTATAAAGAAAAAAAGACACCACAGGTATACAATGTAGATGGATGGATAGTATACTTTATGTATGACGACGAGTGACTGAAGACACAGAGGTAGGTACAGCAGTGGCCTACCGTACTGCTATATACAGTATAATGGACCTGGTGGACACTGTCAGCAGACTGCGTTTATAGTATAAAGAAAAAAAGACACCACAGGTATACAATGTAGATGGATGGATAGTATACTTTATGTATGACGACAAGTGACTGAAGACACAGAGGTAGGTACAGCAGTGGCCTACCGTACTGCTATATACAGTATAATGGACCTGGTGGACACTGTCAGCAGACTGCGTTTATAGTATAAAGAAAAAAAGACACCACAGGTATACAATGTAGATGGATGGATAGTATACTTTATGTATGACGACGAGTGACTGAAGACACAGAGGTAGGTACAGCAGTGGCCTACCGTACTGCTATATACAGTATAATGGACCTGGTGGACACTGTCAGCAGACTGCGTTTATAGTATAAAGAAAAAAAGACACCACAGGTATACAATGTAGATGGATGGATAGTATACTTTATGTATGACGACGAGTGACTGAAGACACAGAGGTAGGTACAGCAGTGGCCTACCGTACTGCTATATACAGTATAATGGACCTGGTGGACACTGTCAGCAGACTGCGTTTTATAGTATAAAGAAAAAAAGACACCACAGGTATACAATGTAGATGGATGGATAGTATACTTTATGTATGACGACGAGTGACTGAAGACACAGAGGTAGGTACAGCAGTGGCCTACCGTACTGCTATATACAGTATAATGAACCTGGTGGACACTGTCAGCAGACTGCGTTTATAGTATAAAGAAAAAAAGACACCACAGGTATACAATGTAGATGGATGGATAGTATACTTTATGTATGACGACGAGTGACTGAAGACACAGAGGTAGGTACAGCAGTGGCCTACCGTACTGCTATATACAGTATAATGGACCTGGTGGACACTGTCAGCAGACTGCGTTTATACTTATAGTATAAAGAAAAAAAGCCACCACAGGAGTGTTTTTCAGGCAGACAAACGTATACTGGTGGTCACTGTCAGCAAAACTGTGCACTGTACTCCTGCTATAGCTGCTCCCCAGTCTCCCCCACAATTAAGCAGTGTGAGCACTCAGCACAGTCAGATATATCATGCAGCACACTGAGGCTGAGCACAGATATGGTATGGAGCGTTTTTTTCAGGCAGAGAACGGATAAAAAAAAACTAGCAAAACTCTGCACTGTACTCCTCCTAACAGCTGCTCCCCAATCCTCCCCACAATAAGCTAAGCAGTAGCAATCAGATCAACTAACTATAACTATATAAACGTAGAGGACACCAGCCACGTCCTCTCCCTATCAATCTCAATGCACGTGTGAAAATGGCGGCGACGCGCGGCTGCTTATATAGAATCCGAATCTCGCGAGAATCCGACAGCGGGATGATGACGTTCGGGCGCGCTCGGTTTACCCGAGCCACACGGTAGAATCCGAGTATGGCTCGGACCCGTGTAAATAGGCTGAAGTTTGGGGGGGTTCGGTTTCCGAGAAACCGAACCCGCTCATCTCTAATGTTGACATTGCAAACAGGTACAGTAGTTCTTGTGTACATCCCACCAATAGTTATATCTATGAGATAATAACTGCAATTAAGCTACAAATAACAAAACACAAAAGTCACATTCCTCTGTGTTTCATGTCAGTGAACATTCCGGGGATAAATAAAATAATGTGGATTATTTTGCAGACTTCATTTGCTGCGCATACTTGCCTAGTTTTGAAAAAGCATTTCAGGGAGATTGTGAAAGTAACACCTATCAGCTAGGGATGAGCGGGTTCGGTTCCTCGGAATCCGAACCCGCCCGAACTTCATGTTTTTTTACACGGGTCCGAGCGACTCGGATCTTCCCGCCTTGCTCGGTTAACCCGAGCGCGCCCGAACGTCATCATCCCGCTGTCGGATTCTCGCGAGGCTCGGATTCTATCGCGAGACTCGGATTCTATATAAGGAGCCGCGCGTCGCCGCCATTTTCACACGTGCATTGAGATTCATAGGGAGAGGACGTGGCTGGCGTCCTCTCCGTTTATAGAGAAGAGAGTGAGACAGTAGAGAGAGACACAGTAGTAATTTTGGGGAGCATTAGGAGGAGTACTAGTTACTTGCTGAAGTGATAGATAGTGTGACTGTATATTATCTGACTTGTGGGGGAGACACTGACAGTGGGGAGCAGTTAGAGTCTGAGAGCAGGACTCAGGAGTACATATAACGTACAGTGCACACTTTTGCTGCCAGAGTGCCACACTGCCATTGTGACCACACTGACCACCAGTATAATATATATTGTGATTGTCTGCTTAGGAGTACTACTTGCAAGTTGCTGATAGTGTGACCAGTGACCTGACCACCAGTCACCACCAGTTTAATATATATATATATATATATATATATATATATAATTGTATATAATATATATATAATATTGTATACCACCTACCCGTGGTTTTTTTTTTCTTTCTTCTTTATACATACTACTATAGTAGCTTACTGTAGCAGTCTGCGGTGCTGCTGAGCTGACTGTGTCCAGCAGGTCCGTCATCAGTCATTACATAATAAATATATATACCTGTCCGGCTGCAGTACTAGTGATATTATATATATATATATATATATTGATTTCATCTCATTATCATCCAGTCTATATTAGCAGCAGACACAGTACGGTAGTCCACGGCTGTAGCTACCTCTGTGTCGGCAGTCGCTCGTCCATCCATAATTGTATACCACCTACCCGTGGTTTTTTTTTTTCTTTCTTCTTTATACATACTACTATAGTAGCTTACTGTAGCAGTCTGCGGTGCTGCTGAGCTGACAGTGTCCAGCAGGTCCGTCATCAGTCATTACATAATAAATATATATACCTGTCCGGCTGCAGTACTAGTGATATTATATATATATATATATATATTGATTTCATCTCATTATCATCCAGTCTATATTAGCAGCAGACACAGTACGGTAGTCCACGGCTGTAGCTACCTCTGTGTCGGCAGTCGCTCGTCCATCCATAATTGTATACCACCTACCCGTGGTTTTTTTTCTTTTTCTTTCTTCTTTATACATACTACTATAGTAGCTTACTGTAGCAGTCTGCGGTGCTGCTGAGCTGACAGTGTCCAGCAGGTCCGTCATCAGTCATTACATAATAAATATATATACCTGTCCGGCTGCAGTACTAGTGATATTATATATATATATATATATTGATTTCATCTCATTATCATCCAGTCTATATTAGCAGCAGACACAGTACGGTAGTCCACGGCTGTAGCTACCTCTGTGTCGGCAGTCGCTCGTCCATCCATAATTGTATACCACCTACCCGTGTTTTTTTTTTTTTTCTTCTTTATACATACTACTATAGTAGCTTACTGTAGCAGTCTGCGGTGCTGCTGAGCTGACAGTGTCCAGCAGGTCCGTCATCAGTCATTACATAATAAATATATATATATATACCTGTCCGGCTGCAGTACTAGTGTGATATAATATATATTGATTTCATCTCATTATCATCCAGTCTATATTAGCAGCAGACACAGTACGGTAGTCCACGGCTGTAGTTACCTCTGTGTCGGCAGTCGCTCGTCCATCCATAATTGTATACCACCTACCCGTGGTTTTTTTCTTTCTTTCTTCTTTATACATACTACTATAGTAGCCTACTGTAGCAGTCTGCGGTGCTGCTGAGCTGACAGTGTCCAGCAGGTCCGTCATCAGTCATTACATAATAAATATATATACCTGTCCGGCTGCAGTACTAGTGATATTATATATATATATATATTGATTTCATCTCATTATCATCCAGTCTATATTAGCAGCAGACACAGTACGGTAGTCCACGGCTGTAGCTACCTCTGTGTCGGCAGTCGCTCGTCCATCCATAATTGTATACCACCTACCCGTGGTTTTTTTCTTTTTCTTTCTTCTTTATACATACTACTATAGTAGCTTACTGTAGCAGTCTGCGGTGCTGCTGAGCTGACAGTGTCCAGCAGGTCCGTCATCAGTCATTACATAATAAATATATATATACCTGTCCGGCTGCAGTACTAGTGATATTATATATATATATATATATATATTGATTTCATCTCATTATCATCCAGTCTATATTAGCAGCAGACACAGTATGGTAGTCCACGGCTGTAGCTACCTCTGTGTCGGCAGTCGCTCGTCCATCCATAATTGTATACCACCTACCCATGTTTTTTTTTTTTCTTTCTTCTTTATACATACTACTATAGTAGCTTACTGTAGCAGTCTGCGGTGCTGCTGAGCTGACAGTGTCCAGCAGGTCCGTCATCAGTCATTACATAATAAATATATCTACCTGTCCGGCTGCAGTACTAGTGTGATATAATATATATTGATTTCATCTCATTATCATCCAGTCTATATTAGCAGCAGACACAGTACGGTAGTCCACGGCTGTAGCTACCTCTGTGTCGGCAGTCGCTCGTCCATCCATAATTGTATACCACCTACCCGTGGTTTTTTTTTCTTTCTTCTTTATACATACTACTATAGTAGCTTACTGTAGCAGTCTGCGGTGCTGCTGAGCTGACAGTGTCCAGCAGGTCCGTCATCAGTCATTACATAATAAATATATCTACCTGTCCGGCTGCAGTACTAGTGTGATATAATATATATTGATTTCATCTCATTATCATCCAGTCTATATTAGCAGCAGACACAGTACGGTAGTCCACGGCTGTAGCTACCTCTGTGTCGGCAGTCGCTCGTCCATCCATAAGTATACTAGTATCCATCCATCTCCATTGTTTACCTGAGGTGCCTTTTAGTTGTGCCTATTAAAATATGGAGAACAAAAATGTTGAGGTTCCAAAATTAGGGAAAGATCAAGATCCACTTCCACCTCGTGCTGAAGCTGCTGCCACTAGTCATGGCCGAGACGATGAAATGCCAGCAACGTCGTCTGCCAAGGCCGATGCCCAATGTCATAGTACAGAGCATGTAAAATCCAAAACACCAAATATCAGTAAAAAAAGGACTCCAAAATCTAAAATAAAATTGTCGGAGGAGAAGCGTAAACTTGCCAATATGCCATTTACCACACGGAGTGGCAAGGAACGGCTGAGGCCCTGGCCTATGTTCATGGCTAGTGGTTCAGCTTCACATGAGGATGGAAGCACTCAGCCTCTCGCTAGAAAAATGAAAAGACTCAAGCTGGCAAAAGCACCGCTAAGAACTGTGCGTTCTTCGAAATCCCAAATCCACAAGGAGAGTCCAATTGTGTCGGTTGCGATGCCTGACCTTCCCAACACTGGACGTGAAGAGCATGCGCCTTCCACCATTTGCACGCCCCCTGCAAGTGCTGGAAGGAGCACCCGCAGTCCAGTTCCTGATAGTCAGATTGAAGATGTCAGTGTTGAAGTACACCAGGATGAGGAGGATATGGGTGTTGCTGGTGCTGGGGAGGAAATTGACAAGGAGGATTCTGATGGTGAGGTGGTTTGTTTAAGTCAGGCACCCGGGGAGACACCTGTTGTCCGTGGGAGGAATATGGCCGTTGACATGCCTGGTGAAAATACCAAAAAAATCAGCTCTTCGGTGTGGAAGTATTTCAACAGAAATGCGGACAACATTTGTCAAGCCGTGTGTTGCCTTTGTAAAGCTGTAATAAGTAGGGGTAAGGACGTTAACCACCTCGGAACATCCTCCCTTATACGTCACCTACAGCGCATTCATAATAAGTCAGTGACAAGTTCAAAAACTTTGGGCGACAGCGGAAGCAGTCCACTGACCAGTAAATCCCTTCCTCTTGTAACCAAGCTCACGCAAACCACCCCACCAACTCCCTCAGTGTCAATTTCCTCCTTCCCCAGGAATGCCAATAGTCCTGCAGGCCATGTCACTGGCAATTCTGACGATTCCTCTCCTGCCTGGGATTCCTCCGATGCATCCTTGCTTGTAACGCCTACTGCTGCTGGCGCTGCTGTTGTTGCTGCTGGGAGTCGATGGTCATCCCAGAGGGGAAATTGTAAGACCACTTTTACTACTTCCACCAAGCAATTGGCTGTCCAACAGTCCTTTGCGAGGAAGATGAAATATCACAGCAGTCATCCTGCTGCAAAGCGGATAACTGAGGCCTTGGCATCCTGGGTGGTGAGAAACGTGGTTCCGGTATCCATCATTACTGCAGAGCCAACTAGAGACTTGTTGGAGGTACTGTGTCCCTGGTACCAAATACCATCTAGGTTCCATTTCTCTAGGCAGGCGATACCGAAAATGTACACAGACCTCAGAAAAAGAGTCACCAGTGTCCTAAAAAATGCAGCTGTACCCAATGTCCACTTAACCACGGACATGTGGACAAGTGGAGCAGGGCAGGGTCAGGACTATATGACTGTGACAGCCCACTGGGTAGATGTATGGACTCCCGCCGCAAGAACAGCAGCGGCGGCACCAGTAGCAGCATCTCGCAAACGCCAACTCTTTCCTAGGCAGGCTACGCTTTGTATCACCGCTTTCCAGAATACGCACACAGCTGAAAACCTCTTACGGCAACTGAGGAAGATCATCGCGGAATGGCTTACCCCAATTGGACTCTGAAGGGTTAAACATGCTATATGAATTGTTATGTGTTTGAATAGACACGTACGCACTCTCTACAAGATGCCTTTGTCTGTTCATATAATATAAGGCTTGTGTGTGTCTTATCTTCAAGGACAATTACATACCAGATCAAAACTGTTACTTCTGTGTGTTACTAAAATATCCTGCATGTAATGTCGTATGCTACTTCTATTTATCCAATCATATGCTTGCACATATTGTATACACCCATGTTTCTTTTCTATATAGTACGCTGTAATTTATTAAATAAACAGAGTGAATCTTTACTGCTTGTGTTGTGCATGTAACTCATAGCATGAAGGTTTACACTCACAGACGTCTGAGAGGCCATCACATCGAGGGTTAAAGAATAGAGGGGCCAATCCTTTCAAGTGGGGGCTCTGTCCGCGATTCAGTGATCGTCCCCGAGTGGTAAGGATAGAGAATTTATTGTCTGTCTTTGCCATGCGGGATTGCGGTCATACACTGAAGCTGAATCCGTGTCAGTGTTCTGGGAACACGTGACCAAACATCTTTAATGTCTGGGACTTAAAGATACGTCTGAGAAGGGACCAGGGGTCCAAGCGCAACTCTCCAAAGACGTTAGTATCTGGGATACTTAAAATAGACCTGGGAGTCTATACATAACGTGACGTTAGTATCTGGGATACTTAAAAATAGACCTGGGGTCTATACGTAACGTAGAGAATACCTCGATTTGATCGTCTATATATTCTTGTATGTTTGTAGTGAGATAAGTTCTTATATTTGGTCCAGACGGCTGGTAAGTTTTCGTCTGCCAGATATCTTTACTCAAACACTTTTCCTGCTTCCTGTTTAAAACGCTGTATTTTTCTGACATCTTGTACGAATGGTAAGTATCGTACACGTCAAAAGATTTCATGTTCTCACTATACAGATAATATTGTGATATTGTCAATGACTAATTAACTGGTTAGCTGATGCATGTATAGTAAGTAGAGTGTTGTATATTTTAGATATTTTCTTTTAAAGTTGTACTGTTGATTTATATTACTGTCTGACAATGGGCTCTAGTCAGAGTAAAAAAAACTACATATCCCCCGCCCCTCCCTGGTGAGACATGCAAGATGTATGTCGCCCGCAACTCTACCTCAGAGTATTACTTAGTTAACCCATGGGTGGATAATTTAGCGGGATGGACAGAGAAAGCAGGACAGGACCCATTCCTACGGGAAGGCAGTAATTACCTTTTCTATATGGAGGATTAAAAAAAAAAATGTCAGTTCCCAACAGCACAGAAGCGAAGCAGTGATAAACTGTAAATCTTTGAAAACCCTCTCCCTCCCCCTTGCATTCCAATGTATCCTGCGCTCGGAGACACAGATCTCTTGGCAGCAGTAACCCTTTTTTTGCCTGTCGCTGTAGCTTGTAAACTGAAACCCTCGGAGTCTGTTACTGAGTTTTGGAAAAGGTTTAAGGACTGCTGGACAGATGACGCTGGCTTACCTTTGCTTAACTCAGAAAGCTTACTCATTTCCACCTTCATTAACAACCTACCCACCAATGCCTGACTTAGCTCAAGTAAACCCCGCTCTTTGGTCAGAAGGTCCATATGACACTGGCCTAATCTCATGCACACCACATAAGGCCAATCTCAAACCCGACTCACAACCTGTTTATAGAAGGTCTCATACAGCAATTCTTACAACAGGGTATTCTCAGACATATTGTATCACCATACTGTACTCCTGTGAACCCTGTTGCCAAAGCTGATGGCAGTATAAGATTTGTACAGAATCTCAGAGCGATCAATCAGTTAATTGTCCCAATTGCACCAATTGTCCCAGATGTAAACTCACTCATTTCTGCAATCCCTGCAGATGCTGCGTTCTTCTCTGTATTTGATTTGAAGAATGCCTTTTTCAGCATACCTGTAGATTCACAGACACAATTACTTTTTGCCTTTTCTTTTGAGGGTAAACAACTTACCTGGTGCAGATTATTGACGCACCTGTTGTCTCCAGGCCACATTGGGGCCCTGGCAACCTCACCATGGTTCAGTCCTGCTACAGTATGCAGATGATCTGCTGCTCTGTAGTAAAACTGAGGAGGCCTGCCGAGAGGATGGTGTTTCATTACTAAACTGGCTTTGTGAATGTGGACACAAGGTGTCCAAAACAAAAATGCAATGGTGTAAAAAGCATGTTGATTACTTGGGTTTTGTGCTCACTCAGGGAGAGAGGAAAATCAGTCCACAACGCATACAGTCTGTATTGGGCCTGGTCACC
Organism: Pseudophryne corroboree; assembly: GCF_028390025.1. NCBI lineage: Eukaryota > Metazoa > Chordata > Amphibia > Anura > Myobatrachidae > Pseudophryne > Pseudophryne corroboree. Next base: position 18,571,681 of record NC_086450.1, read on the forward strand.
CCAACTACCCAGAAGGAACTACTGTCCTTCCTGGGTATGGTAAATTACTGCAGACAGTGGATTTCTGATTGCTCTTATTATGATAACATTTTGAGACAAGCCACACTGAAGGACAAACCTAAAACTGTACAATGGTCACAAGAAATGTTAACTGCATATGAAAGTTAAAATTGTATGTTGATAAAAAGTCCGGCACTTGGCCTCCCCAATTATGTACTACCTTTCCATCTATATGCAAGGGACAATTGTAAAACCATGGCGGGGGTGCTCACACAGTTTCATGGAGGGAAGTTGCGCCCCGTGGCATTTTTTTCCCAAAGTCATGCCAGTGTCTGTGCAAGGTATGCCTGCCTGCCTCAGGGCTTTGGCAGCCTGTGCAATGGTTGCAGAAATGGCCACTACCCTCACTTTAGGCCACATCACAGTACTCCACACCACACATGATGTCCTGGCAATACTTAAAGGCTTACACACACAGCACATGTCAGCACAACGCCTTAGTGGATATGAAGTACTCCTTTTGAGTAACCTTACCCTTACCATTAAGTACACTGCTAGTTCTTCTGGCCCTGCACCCATTCTCAATGCCCTTTTAGGCTTGAAAGGTCCCGAGGATGAACCACCCGACCTACATGACTGTGCTGCTTCCATTGAAGCTGAAACTTCTCCCAGACTTGACATGTCTCCCGTTCCCATACCAGGCGCAGACATAGTTTTTGTTGACGGCTCCTGTAGTAGGCCCAATGACAATACATACCAGGCTGGCTATGCTATTGTCACCCTCCCTGACACTGTGTTGGAAACCCTGCCAATACCTTATCAGTCCGCGCAAGCTGCAGAACTCATTGCACTCACTAGAGCATGTCCCTCCCTTGACAACGTCCATCTGCTCACTCAACTTCAAGCTGCTGCGACTAATACTGATCTCTCCGACTGGACTTACCCAATTCTGCAGAAAAAATCCTAAATCAGGATTAATCTGCAAAGAGGGGAAACCCTGTATACCCCAGTCCAGTGCCCCTTTGCTCGTTGCCCAGTGCCGTGGTGTTGGTCACCGTGGTGAAGCCACAACACTCCTCCTACTAACCAATGATTTTTATGTTACTAATGCCAAATCACTTGTGGACCAGTATGTTAGCAGATGCATCACTTGCCTCAGGAACAACCCTAATAAAGCTAAACACCAGCATCTTGAATACCCCACAGAAAACTCTAGGATACTCACCCTTTGAAATACTAATGGGTAGACCCTTTTCCTACACCCTGGGCTAAGAAACCACTAGTAATACAGGAAGGAGATCTAGAACTCATCAGAGAAGAGTATGTCAGGTCCCTGATAACAAAACTGAATGAAATTGAACATGAGGTTGTTTGTAAAAACCCTTTGAATCCACAGGAACCTACACACCCCTTTAAAGTCAGAGACAGAGTCGTGGTGAAGGTGCTCCCCAGGAACAAGAGCCCAGGAGACTTCACCTATGGCCCAGAGGCGGAAGTCGTAGCAGTTACCCGAACAGCAGTCCTGACAGAGGAAAGTCCTACCTGGATCCATGCATCCCGAGTAAAAAAGGTTCCTAGACCAGACCTAGAGAGGGAAGCAAGTGATTCCAGTGAGGTACGAACCGGGGCAGACAGCCCTGACCTCCCACCTAGCGAAGACAGAAGAACAGAAAACGATGAAGAACCTGCCCCCTATCTCTATCCTGGGGACTATCTCGATAGCCCTACTGGCCCTCATTCACCTCACAATATGTGAAGTCGACATCACACAAACAGATGGGGTCCCCACCTTGTGGTACAATTCCTCCAATACACACGTAGCCACATACATCCTTGATTATTTCATGTTCCCTAAACTTGCTGACAACAAACACAATAAAAGCAACTGTTATGTCTGTGGCAAATCTAGGCCCCACCTAGGTACAGTGCCCCTTAATATACCCCTAGAACAGGAAAATTGTTTTTTCAGCCTTTTTAATGACACCAAAACAAATAACAGTCAGTGCGAAATGTGGAAAAGGGAATATCCCATATTGTCAAAAAATCCCAACCCAGGAAGCACCATAACCATATATCCTGGAAACTATACCTGTTATACATCTAACACCACCACAGGAAGAAATTTAAAAACCTTCCCACCAGGGTATTGTGCAAATAAAAGAACAACTGTTTTAGTCAACCAAACTAGATCATTAGGCGACATTTATTACATATGTGGGGATATGAAGCTTAGAATTAAATTAGACACACCATGGTATGGTGAGTGTGCCCTGGCCAAAGTCATAATGCCACTCCTAATGATCACCGATGACCCCACTCCTCCCTCTAATACTCCTGCTAATCGAAAGAAAAGAGCACTCCCAGGAGGTAGCTTTGACCCCCACGTATACATTGATGCTATAGGGGTCCCAAGAGGTGTTCCAAATGAGTTCAAAGCTAGAGATGAGGTGGCTGCGGGTTTTGAGTCATTGTTTCCTATAGTAACTGTAAATAAAAACGTAGCCTGGATTAATTATATATATTATAATCAACAAAGATTTGTTAATGATACCAAAGATGCTCTTAAAGGTATAGCTGAACAGCTAGAAGCCACTTCCCAAATGACATTCCAAAATAGAATGGCCCTTGACATGATTCTAGCAGAAAAAGGCGGTACATGTGTTTACATTAGTAAGGTGGGAGGCTGTTGTACATATATTCCTGACAACACTGGTCCCAATGGTAAGGTTACTTTAGCCATAAACAAGTTAGAAACCTTATCCATAGAACTTAAGAAAAATTCAGGTATTGATAACCCATGGAGCCAATATTTTGGGTGGTTTGAAAATTGGAAACAGGCTCTTGTGCAAATAAGCATATTCATACTTGTAACTTTAATTCTTGTAGGCATTATAGTTTATTGTGTAATTCCCTGTGGAAAGAAACTTACCTCCAAAGGCATTGATAAGGCCCTGATGTACTATGATATAACCACCAGTCCTGTCACCTCCTCTGATAGTAAGGGACCCGACGATTATGTCCAATATCTCAAGAACTGGAGGAACAAGAAAGGAGCCTCACTCAAGAATCATGTTATATAATAATCATGATTCTAAGAGGGGATTGAAGGGTTAAACATGCTATATGAATTGTTATGTGTTTGAATAGACACGTACGCACTCTCTACAAGATGCCTTTGTCTGTTCATATAATATAAGGCTTGTGTGTGTCTTATCTTCAAGGACAATTACATACCAGATCAAAACTGTTACTTCTGTGTGTTACTAAAATATCCTGCATGTAATGTCGTATGCTACTTCTATTTATCCAATCATATGCTTGCACATATTGTATACACCCATGTTTCTTTTCTATATAGTACGCTGTAATTTATTAAATAAACAGTGTGAATCTTTACTGCTTGTGTTGTGCATGTAACTCATAGCATGAAGGTTTACACTCACAGACGTCTGAGAGGCCATCACATCGAGGGTTAAAGAATAGAGGGGCCAATCCTTTCAGACTCTCCTGTGGATTTGTGGCATCGGACAACGCCAGCAATATTGTGTGTGCATTAAATCTGGGCAAATTCCAGCACGTCCCATGTTTTGCACATACCTTGAATTTGGTGGTGCAGAATTTTTTAAAAAACGACAGGGGCGTGCAAGAGATGCTGTCGGTGGCCAGAAGAATTGCGGGACACTTTCGGCGTACAGGCACCACGTACAGAAGACTGGAGCAACACCAAAAACGCCTGAACCTGCCCTGCCATCATCTGAAGCAAGAAGTGGTAACGAGGTGGAATTCAACCCTATATATGCTTCAGAGGTTGGAGGAGCAGCAAAAGGCCATTCAAGCCTATACAATTCAGCACGATATAGGAGGTGGAATGCACCTGTCTCAAGCGCAGTGGAGAATGATTTCAACGTTGTGCAAGGTTCTGCTGCCCTTTGAACTTGCCACACGTGAAGTCAGTTCAGACACTGCCAGCCTAAGTCAGGTCATTCCCCTCATCAGGCTTTTGCAGAAGAAGCTGGAGACATTGAAGGAGGAGCTAACACGGAGCGATTCCGCTAGGCATGTGGGACTTGTGGATGGAGCCCTTAATTCGCTTAACATGGATTCACGGGTGGTCAATCTGTTGAAATCAGAGCACTACATTTTGGCCACCGTGCTCGATCCTAGATTTAAAACCTACCTTGGATCTCTCTTTCCGGCAGACACAAGTCTGCTGGGGTTGAAAGACCTGCTGGTGAGAAAATTGTCAAGTCAAGCGGAACGCGACCTGTCAACATCTCCTCCTTCACATTCTCCCGCAACTGGGGGTGCGAGTAAAAGGCTCAGAATTCCGAGCCCACCCGCTGGCGGTGATGCAGGGCAGTCTGGAGCGACTGCTGATGCTGACATCTGGTCCGGACTGAAGGACCTGTCAACGATTACGGACATGTCGTCTACTGTCACTGCATATGATTCTCTCCCCATTGAAAGAATGGTGGAGGATTATATGAGTGACCGCATCCAAGTAGGCACGTCACACAGTCCGTACTTATACTGGCAGGAAAAAGAGGCAATTTGGAGGCCCTTGCACAAACTGGCTTTATTCTACCTAAGTTGCCCTCCCACAAGTGTGTACTCCGAAAGAGTGTTTAGTGCCGCCGCTCACCTTGTCAGCAATCGGCGTACGAGGTTACTTCCAGAAAATGTGGAGAAGATGATGTTCATTAAAATGAATTATAATCAATTCCTCCGTGGAGACATTGACCAGCAGCAATTGCCTCCACAAAGTACACACGGAGCTGAGATGGTGGATTCCAGTGGGGACGAATTGATAATCTGTGAGGAGGGGGATGTACACGGTGATATATCGGAGGATGATGATGAGGTGGACATCTTGCCTCTGTAGAGCCAGTTTGTGCAAGGAGAGATTAATTGCTTCTTTTTCGGTGGGGGTCCAAACCAACCCGTCATTTCAGTCACAGTCGTGTGGCAGACCCTGTCACTGAAATGATGGGTTGGTTAAAGTGTGCATGTCCTGTTTATACAACATAAGGGTGGGTGGGAGGGCCCAAGGACAATTCCATCTTGCACCTCTTTTTTCTTTAATTTTTCTTTGCGTCATGTGCTGTTTGGGGAGTGTTTTTTGGAAGGGCCATCCTGCGTGACACTGCAGTGCCACTCCTAGATGGGCCAGGTGTTTGTGTCGGCCACTAGGGTCGCTTATCTTACTCACACAGCTACCTCATTGCGCCTCTTTTTTTCTTTGCGTCATGTGCTGTTTGGGGAGTGTTTTTTGGAAGGGCCATCCTGCGTGACACTGCAGTGCCACTCCTAGATGGGCCAGGTGTTTGTGTCGGCCACTAGGGTCGCTTATCTTACTCACACAGCTACCTCATTGCGCCTCTTTTTTTCTTTGCGTCATGTGCTGTTTGGGGAGTGTTTTTTGGAAGGGACATCCTGCGTGACACTGCAGTGCCACTCCTAGATGGGCCCGGTGTTTGTGTCGGCCACTAGGGTCGCTTATCTTACTCACACAGCTACCTCGGTGCAAATTTTAGGACTAAAAATAATATTGTGAGGTGTGAGGTATTCAGAATAGACTGAAAATGAGTGTAAATTATGGTTTTTGAGGTTAATAATACTTTGGGATCAAAATGACCCCCAAATTCTATGATTTAAGCTGTTTTTTAGGGTTTTTTGAAAAAAACACCCGAATCCAAAACACACCCGAATCCGACAAAAAAAATTCGGTGAGGTTTTGCCAAAACGCGGTCGAACCCAAAACACGGCCGCGGAACCGAACCCAAAACCAAAACACAAAACCCGAAAAATTTCAAGTGCACATCTCTACTATCAGCGCAGACGTGTACTGCTACACAGGGCCGGATTGGCCACTGACTTTACCGGGGAGAATACCAATGGGCCGATGGGTGTGCGGGGCCGACTGTCTTACATGCCCCCCCCCCCCCCCCCCGCGCTTCACCCACTGATACTGTGCTCAGTAATCAGTATGACGTGGCCACCGGCTGCTGTGAGAGCAGGCTCCGCCCCCATCACACCCAGGTGACCCGGCTTACACAGTGTATGGGGGCCGTGGCCGTTAGCCGATGGGAGAACAGGCGCCGAACGTCATTGGAGCAGACCTTAGGGGAAAGGAAAGATACAGTGCGGCCACGGTATTCAGCAGGAGAGGTGAGTAGTATAAGTCTACTCTGACCTCATTCTGCTCTGTGCTCCTGGACCACAACTTTGATGTGCCGCTGGCCTGTCTACAGGGAGGGAAGACTTGAGAAATGGGTCATTGAGTCTGTCCTGATTGCTCCAAGCAGACAGATTTCCATGTACCACTGCATATACCGAGGGCGGGCAGGAGGGGATCATCCTTTCTTCGATGCTGACTGCTTCTGACAGCGCAGCGTGACCTCTCACGCTGCGCTGGGGACCCGGAAGGAGGAAGCCGGGCAGCGTCTGAGCATCCTGTGGACGCTCAACGCTGATCCCTCAATCCCCGGGATTGGAGCTTCCAATCCCGGGATTGAATCCCGGCCATTTTTGGGCCTAAATCCCGGGATCCCGCCGATCCCGATCCCGGGATTGGCCACCCTAGTCCCGTCGCTTATGTATGCAAGACAATATGGACGAGATTGTCCATTTTAGCATGCAGTGCTATGGAGCCGAGTGACGGGGGGAGTGAAGAAACTTCACTCCCCCCGTCAACTCCCCCTGCCCCCGGGTCGCCCGTCGGGCAGCTCGGCGGTGGATCGGTATGTGTGTAGGGCCCATTACTGCAAGTTGGTAATGTTACATTGTACCTACTGTCTCTCTCTGACCCTGCCCTCTCTCTCTCTGTCCCTACTGTCTCTGACCCTGCTCTCTCTCTCTCTCTCTCTCTCTCTCTCTCACTCTGCCCTCTCTCTCTCTGTCCCTACTGTCTCTGACCCTGCTCTCTCTCTCTCTGACCCTCCCCTCTCTCTCTCTGTCCCTACTGTCTCTGACCCTGCTCTCTCTCTCTCTCTCTCTCTGACCCTGCCCTCTCTCTGTCCCTACTGTCTCTGACCCTGCTCTCTCTCTCTCTCTCTCTGACCCTGCCCTCTCACTCTGTCCCTACTGTCTCTGACCCTGCTCTCTCTCTCTCTCTCTTTCTCTGACCCTGCCCTCTCTCTCTCTGTCCCTACTGTCTCTGACCCTGCTCTCTCTCTCTCTCTCTCTGACCCTGCTCCCTCTGTCCCTACTGTCTCTGACTCTGCTCTCTTTCTCTCTGTCCCTGCTGTCTTTCTCTGACCCTGCTCTCTTTCTCGCTCTCTCTGACCCTGCTGTCTCTCTCTGACCCTGCTTTCTCTCTCTGTCCCTGCTGTCTCTCTCACTCTGTGTCCCTGCTGTCTCTTTCGCTCTATGTCCCTGCTGTCTCTCTCGCTCTGTGTCCCTGCTGTCTCTCTCGCTCTCTGTCCCTGCTGTCTCTCTCGCTCTGTCCCTGCTGTCTCTCTCGCTCTGTCCCTGCTGTCTCTACCTGACCCTGATGTCTCTCTCTCTATGCCTGATGTCTCTCTCTGCTGTCTCTGTCTGACCCTGCTGTCTCTCTCTATGCCTGATCTCTCTCTCTATGTCCCTACTGTCTCTCTCTCTCTCTCTCTGTCCCTGTCTGCCACTCTATATCCCTGCTATCTCTCTCTGTCCCTGCTGTCTCTCTCTGTCCCCACTGCCTCTCTCAGACTGTCCCTGTCTCTCTCTCTGTCCCCACCAAAGACGTAAGTGGGGGTGGGGCGAGCAGCTCTTCCTCCCAATGTCTTCTAATGAATTAAATCTGCCCCTTGTGATGACATCACCCGCGTGCTAAGCTGTGTCAGGGGAAGAAGAACTTTGGTGGAGCTGCATAGCCACAGAATGGAGGTCACCACACTGGCGACTGCTGACAGCTGCCTGTCCCTGGCGGAGGAGAGCGATCCAGTCACAGAAGCCTTAGATTTCAGGTGAGTATATTTTTTTATCCGGCTTTTTTAATGTATTGTTTCTCTGCTCTTCCTCTTCCACCCATGTCCTCTGCTCTGTTCCAGGTCATCCCATAGCCTGTCATGACACTCCCTCTAACCCCACGCACAGCCTGTCACTCCATATCCACTACTCCCCCTTCTTGCTCATAGCCTGTCGCCCCACTCCCATTGACCCCAATCAGAGCCTGTCACCCCATTCCCGCTACCCCCACTCACAGCCTGTCACCCCACACCCGCTACCCCCTTATTACTCACAGCCTCTCACCCCATACCCACTGTCACCACTAATAGCTGCCTCTCTCTCTCTCTCTGTCCCTACTGCATGTTCCTCCTGCATTTGTCCTTACTGTATGTTACTGCTGCCTCTGTGTCCCTACATCCCTGCTGCTTCTGTCCATACTTCCCTGCGGCCTCTCTCTCTCCCTACGTCCCTGCTGCCTCTCTTTATGTCCATATGTACCTGCTGCCTCTCTGTCCATACATCCCTGCTGCCTCTCTCTGTCCATATATCCCTGCTGCCTCTCTTTCTGTCCCTACGTCCCTCTCTTTCTGTCACTACGTCCCTGCTCCCTCTGTCCCTACATCCCTGCTCCCTCTTTCTCTCTGTCCCTGCTGCTGCTCTATCTCTGTCTCTACATTCCTGCTTCCTCTCTACCTCTGTCTCTACGTCACTGCTGCCTCTCTCTGTCTCTACGTCCTTGCTGCCTCTCTCTCTGTTCCTACGTCCCTGCTGTCTCTGTCTCTCTGTCTCTACGTCCCTGCTGCCTCTCTCTCTCTCTGTCCCTACGTCCCTGTTTCCTCTCTTTATCTGTCTTTACGTCAGTGGTGCCTCTGTCCCTGCTGCCTCTCTCTGTCCTTACATCCCTGCTGCCTTTGTTCCTACTGTATGTTACTGCTACCTCTCTCTGTCCCTGATGCTACTCTGTATCCCTGCTGCTATGTCACTGCTGTCACTCTCTTTGTCTGTTTCCCTGCTGTCACTCTTTCTGTCTCTATGCCGCTGCTATCACTCTCTCCGTCTCTGTGTCCCTGCTGACACTCTGTCTCCCTGCTAGCACTTTTTGTGTCTTGGTACCTGCTGCCACTCTCTCCTGAATCTGAGTCCCTGCTGCCACTCTCTGTGTCGTGATCTCTGGTGCCACCCTCTCTCTCACTCTGGGTCCCTGCTGTCACACCCTGTCTCTGTGTCCCTTCAAACACTGGAGCTGGATGCTGCCAGTGTGGGAGCAGGAGCAGCTTGTTGGTTGGATCCCGCAACGCAGGGTCATCATAATGTCAAGATGCACAGTGATAACGTTTGTCTGATGAAGGGTCCAAATGTGTGGCATACAGTAATGTGTATTTGTGCCCTAATGTGTGGCATAATGTGTGTATGGGATACTACTACCGTGTGGCATGATGTGTATAATGGGTACTACTGCTGTGTGGCGTAACGTGTTAATGGGGTACTACTATGTGGTATAACATGAACATTTACATACCTGGCTTAAATAGTAAAAAAAAAAAAAGCCCCAGGCAACAATAAGTTTAAAAAAAAAAAATTGTATTCCATTGTATGCGATTAGTATCAGTGCGGTAGGTGACGAGATGTACCGTGATCCTTTGGTAAATCCTGCCCTGTGTCAGGTTTTTTTGGGGTATGCCATGTATATGCTATGTATTGTTGGTTATTTATAGGCTATGTGTAGTTGATTATGCGTATGCTATGTATGGAGATTTGTCTTTGGGGTATTCTGTACTGAGGGGGGCTATTCTGTAATAGGGGGAGGAAGGTTATTTAATGCTAAGCTGCTTAAACAACGTGGACTGTGTGATGCAAAAGTTCACAAACTCTTGAATCACAGTGCATTAGAGTATCAGGCTTTTTTTCTTGGCACCCCTTGTCCAAAATTTTCCTATTGATAAATTGACAAATATTAAGTTAGGTAAATTGGGTTTACATGATATCCTTAGTTCAGTTATGTGGTGGTGTACAGAGTTGTGCTTCTCATTGTCTGTATGTTTTATGATTGCCAGCCACTATCACTGGTTTTGCCTATCACTGTTTTGGTCCTGGACCACATCCCGTGGCACCTCTGCTTGTGCCCCGTGAGGACCCAGCTGGAGAACCACTGTAACAGAATATACTGTAGCATGACGTAGCTATGATTGCCCTACAATTCATTTAGTGAGTGTGCAGAGGATTAAATGTCACCCCAGTTTTAAATTCTTAATTACTTCTGTCTGCTACAACACAAAATTTTCTAAACTTTTTAATGTGTTACATCCAGCTAATATAACATGTTCTGCCGTTTGTTGGTGTAACTCCATGTACATTACATTATAAAGTATTAATCCCATCTACTTTGGTATTGGCTCCACCTACAGTTGATTCGGTGCCACCCACAAGAGGCCACTTTTAGAAATTTTTCCAGGGCCACTTTTGATTCCCAATCCGCCCCTGCTGCTACATCAGAGAGGCGTGTCATGAAAATGACTTACATCCAAATGTAAATGAGCCCCAAAGTTAGTAAGAAGAGAAGACTCTTATATTTAACAGAATTTGTTTGTGTATTGTGTTTTACAAGAGGTTCCATATACTGTAAGTGGCCACGAGAAACCTTAAAAATGCATGTAGCCATGTGGATTATTGTGTCTTATAACCAATATATGGAAATGGCACTGATGATACCATTTAAATGTATGTATCTATGATTTCTTTTTTTTCAGGGAGATTGAGGGACCATTCAGGGAGTGAGGGAGATTGCTGCTATTTCAGGGAATCTCCTGCAGAATGAGGGAGGGTAGGCAACTATGTTTGCTGCAGCCTCATTAACTATGCTCTGCATCGCTGCTCCGTGACTACGGCTTTCATAGAGATGCTTGTGGCTGCTGAAAGAGACTGACCCTGCCAGTGAGAAACAAGCAATGACCATTCACTGAGATAAATCTGCCAAAAAGAGAACTTGTGATAATGCTCTGCAAAAGCCCTGATGTCAGATTGCTCTGCAAAAGCCCTGATGCCAGAATGCTCTGCAAAAGTCCTGGTGTTAGAATGCTCCGCAAAAGCCCTGGTGTCAGCCATCGCCCCGCATGTCAGGCCCCCCCCCCCCTCCCCCACACAAGTACAAAAGCATCGCACGGCGGCAATGCTTTTGTACTTGAAGAGTAACTCCCAGCCAGTGCAGTTCCTGCTACTTGTCGCTGCCCGGGTTCAGCGACTGCGTGTTACGTCACGCAGCCACTGTGGCCCACCCCCCCAACGGTCCGGGCACGCCCGCGTTGCCCAGACCGCCCCCCTAAACAACAACCAAATGCTGCCGGCCCGCCCAGCGACCACCTCTGCCTCTCACTGCCCACCTCTGCCTGTCACCACACTGCGGCACTGGTGCATGCGCAATTCAGACCTGATCGCTGCTGAGCGGCCATTTTCCCTGAGATTTCTCTACTGCGCATGCACAGAACTCCGTGAAAATGGCCGCGGAGTTCTAATAGCGCTGTGGATGCCGGAGCGGTGAGTATTTTGAAAATGGGTGCAGTGTGTGCGGTGGGGGCCCCCTCTGGACTCGGGGGCCCGTGTGCACCACACACACTGCACCCATCATAGAAACGCCAGTGGAAGGAAGGCTCTGTGACACAATTTGGGACAGGAAGGCTCTGTGACACAATTTGGGACAGGAAGGCTCTGTGACACAATTTGGGACAGGAAGGCACTGTGACAGAATTTGGGACAGGAAGGCACTGTGACACAATTTGGGACAGGAAGGCACTGTGACACAATTTGGGACAGGAAGGCTCTGTGACACAATTTGGGACAGGAAGGCTCTGTGACAGAATTTGAGACAGGAAGGCACTGTGACAGGATTTGGGACAGGAAGGCACTGTGACAGAATTTGGGACAGGAAGGCACTGTGACAGGATTTGGGACAGGAAGGCACTGTGACACAATTTGGGACAGGAAGGCTCTGTGACACAATTTGGGACAGGAAGGCTCTGTGACACAATTTGGGACAGGAAGGCTCTGTGACACAATTTGGGACAGGCGGGCTCTGTGACACAATTTGGGACAGGATGGCACTGTGCCCGGATTTAGGTCAGGAAGGCACTGTAAACGAATTTGGGACAGGAAAGAACTGTGACAGGATTAGAGACAGGAAGGCAGTGTGACAGGATTTGGGACAGGAAGGCCCTGTGACAGGATTTTGGATAGGAAGGTTATGTGACAAGATTAGGGACAGGAAGGACTGTGACAGGATATAGAACAGGAAAGCTGTGTGACGGGATTAGGGGCAGGATGGCACGGTGACGGGATTAGGGACAGGAAGGCACTGTGACAGGATTTGGAACAGGAAGGCACGGTGACAGGATTTGGGACAGGAAGGCACTGTGACCGGATTTGGAACAGGAAGGCACTGTACCATGATTTTAGACAGGAAGGCACTGTGACTTGATTTGGGACAGGAAGGCACGGTGACAGGTTTAGGGGCAGGAAGGCACTGTGACAGTATTTTGGTCAGGAAGGCTCTGTGACAGGATGTGGGACAGGAAAGCACTGTGACAGGATTTGGGACAGGAAGGCTCTGTGACAGGATTTGGGACAGGAAGGCACGGTGACAGGATTTGGGACAGGAAGGCATGGTGACGGGATTTGGGACAGGAAGGCCCTGTGACAGGATTTGGTACAGAAGGCACTGTGACAGTATTTTGGTCAGGAAGGCTCTGTGACCGGATTAGGGACAGGAGGCACGGTGATGGGATTTGGGACAGGAAGGCAGTGATGGGATTTGGGACAGGAAGGCAGTGATGGGATTTGGGACAGGAAAGACTGTGACCGGATTTGGAACAGGAAGGCTCTGTGACAGGATTTGGAACAGCAAGGCACTGTGACCAGATTAGGGACAGGAGGCATGGTGATGGGATTTGGGACAGGAAGGCACTGTGACCGGATTTGGAACAGGAAGGCACTGTGACCAGATTAGGGACAGGAGGCATGGTGAAGGGATTTGGGACAGGAAGGCACTGTGACAGGATTTGGGGTGGATATGTAATACCCAGGTAAGTACAGTACTGCTGCACGGGGGTAAGTATGTTGGTGGATTTCCTTTACCTGTATATGGCAGGTTTTGGGTCTTCCTGATCATTCAGCTTACACAGTATACAGGAATCACAGTTTACCAAACAATTTACAAGCTCCGGGGAAAGTAATAACTGGGCACAGGAAAAAAAATAATAAACTTAGTTTTATTTTTCTGGAACTGTTGTCCCTTTTTCTTTCTTTTAGGCAGAGGGTAAAGAATTTGTCCCTGTTACGAAGGTTATAGACATACACTAAATACGGACAGTAGTAGCCTGAATGGCAGGGTGTGGCCAGCCTCTACAGAGGCTTGAAATACACAATAGTTTAGTGCAGTGTAATGCAACATATCTACCATGTATAATACAAATATACAGAAATGGGTTCTCTGCGCACTGAGGTGTTAATATGAGTCGAGGTGTGCTGCTGGTAATGAGGGGTGTCCCACCCCCCCTTAAATGGTAAGTATACAGATGTGGATGAATCCACAGGGAACCAGCGCTCAACCCCTAGTTGTAGTAATAAATGATATGGTTGTAAGGTGGTGTTAAAACTAAAAAGCACTAATGAAAAGGCAAGTAATGTACTTAAGTTATTTATTCAAATGGTGCTAAGAAAATGTCTTTCCCAAAAGAGAAAAATCAGTTTAAATATTCAATGGGTGATTAGAGCACGCTCCTGGTTTGAGCTAAATTTATGAAATGCAAGGTTCAATTGAAAGAGCAAATGCTGTAATCTTTGTAAAGTTGCAAACGAAAAAAAGGAAAAAGAAAAAGAAAGAAAAAATGCCACCAAAAGGTGTACTGAAGTCCCAACAGTTTATAAAGTCTGTACAGACTGCAGCGTCCTGCTGGTCTGTGTTTTGATGTAAAGGATTCTCTTGTACAGTGATGAACAGTGGACAGTGGTAGTGTATGCTTTGGTTAGAGTGGAGAATAAAGACCCTGGACTGGCGCACTTCCTCCTGTAGCGTGTCCCACAGTAGAGCGCCTGATTCAGACACGCTCTGTGGGGCCGCTGGCCTGGGGTGCACGCCTGTCACGGAGGCGAAGTGGACCCGGCCGGAGCTCTCAGAGTTGCTGGCCACGCCTCTCCTCCTCCTACAGGGACTTACCTTCTCCCTTCCCCTCCGCCTTCCACCACACGCTGTCTCTGGCTCCTTCCGTCGCTTAGCAACCGGTTGCTTCCAGAACTCCGGATCACGTGACCGGACGGCTTGAGGAAAAGATTAGCTCCACTGTCCCTCCTTGCAGTGAGCATTCGTCCTCAGTCCAATGTAGTTTAACTAGGTAGCTCCAACGCGTTTCCACCTATTAGGGTCTTCCTCTGGGAGTCATTTGTGTGTTTGAGTTACAGGAAATTAAGGTGTCCTGATGGGGTGGGATCCTTTCCCATTGGTCCTCTGATCTGGATTTGTGATTGGCTCACAGCTTGTCAATCGAAGTTGATGGGAGGATGTAACATATTCACAGTGCTTTAGAGTGTGCACAGTATTATAAAAGGAAGTAATGAAAAAAATGTATCCGTAGTGAAAAGGATATATATAAAAGATGTAATGTAGCAGTTTTCTAAATAATTCTTGCAGGATGGTGTTACTACTGAAATAATGAACCTTCGACTATTTCAGCGCTATGTTAGAAATTCATGGGATCAATGATTAACCCTCTACAACACCAAACAATGCCTGTCATTATTTTAAACGATAAGATAGTGAAAATAACTGCCATTTGAAATAAATTTGGAATAAAGTAAAATGTGATATGACTTCATTTGCATATAACTGACCTAATTTCCTTGTCAATGTTGAGCCCTTTGGGGGCCAATGTCCCTAAATTGATCATCATACACAGTTCTTCCTTGTTAATTCTGGAAGTGAAATCACCTCCTCTCCAGTTCTTTTTAACCTATTTTAAACCAGTAAGCTTGAGTAAAGCAGGGTTTGAGTTATGAAACTCTTTAAAATGTTGGGATAATGGGTGGTCTTCTGTGCCTTTCCTAATGTTACGTACGTGTTCCCCAATTCTGACCTTTAGTAGTCGTATTGTTCTTCCTACGTATTGTTTAGCACATGGGCACTGGAGGATGTATATAATGCCCTTGCTATGGCATGTCAACCAATCCCTGATCTTAAACTCATGTGTAATACCCTTAGATTTTATGCTGAATGTTGGTGTAGTACTCTTGGAATTGGTTACCTTACATCCTACACATGTCCCGCCATGAAAAAAACCTCCTTTGCTATGTGAACCATCAATAGTTGTCTGTATCGTGTTTTTCGGAGGTATGCAGCTATGTATAAGTTTTATGTCGGGAGCTTTTTTGTATACTACCTTCGGGTTCTGTGGTAGTATCTCTGCCAGAGTGTCATCTTGTAGTAATATTGGCCAGTGTTTTTTTAGGATCTTTTTGACTTTATGTGCCTGATCAGAATATTGTGTGATAAACATGGGTCCTTCAGTCATATTTTTTTGTGCAGATTTGTCCTTGGAGTCCAAAAGTGTTGAGCGATCATTTGCTCGAACTGTATCAAAGGCCCTTTTTACCAGGTCAGGGTGATAGTTTTTCTCTTTGAATCTTTCACTAAGAGTGTGTCCCTGTATATCGTAATCATTTAGCCTAGAGCAGTTACGTCTAAGTATTTTGAACTGGCCCATCGGGATGTCGTTAAGCCAGGTAGGGTGATGTCCGCTTGAGGCTAGTATAAAGCTGTTTATATCAACTGCTTTATTAAATGTGTTGGTATGCAACGTCCCTTCATGTACAAAGATATTAAGATCTAGAAATTCCACCTTTTCTTGGCTGTAATGTGAGGTGAATTGCAGATTACGGTCATTGTTGTTAAGATGTACTAGAAAACTCTTAAGTGATTGTTCGTCCCCTTTCCAGATGAAAAATACATCATCTATATACCTGGTCCAGAGGACGAGATTTGCGCCAAGGTCTGGGTCTGCCCATATCATGTCGTCTTCCCATTTGCTCATGAAGAGATTTGCGTAACTTGGTGCAAATCTCGTCCCCATGGCGGTCAATGTGGTTTGCAGAAAAAAGTCGTTATCGAACCAGACATAATTGTGAGTCAGTATGTAATCTATTCCTCCTAGAATGAACTCCCGTTGTTCTACCTTCATGTCTGGGTCGTTGTCTAGGAAATGTTGTATGCTGCGTCGTACCTGTGTGTGATCTATAACTGAGTAAAGTGATGTGACATTGCTTGTAGCTATCCAATAATTGTCTTCCCATGAAATTGATTGCAGTTTCTTTAGGATGTCCGTGGTATCTTTGAGGTATGATTTTTGCTGTTTAACATACGGCTGCAGGAAAGTGTCGATATACTGTGATAGATTGGAACTGATGGAACCTATACCAGAGATAATTGGTCTACCTGGTGGTTTGGTCGGATGTTTATGGATTTTTGGTAAATAATAAAATACCAGTATTATGCGATGTTGTGTGTCCAGGTAAGTGTGTTCCTGTATGGATAGAATGCCTATGTCTAGTCCTTCTTTGAGTAGAGTTTGTAATTGTTGTTTGAACTCGGTGGTGGGGTCTCCTTTTAGTTGTTAGTAGGTGTTTGTATCATTAAGGATCCTATTGGCCTCCTCCATGTAGTCCACTTTGTTGAGAAGTACTATCCCCCCCTCCCTTATCTGCTGGTTTTATGATTATATCAGTATTTTTACTTAGATCAGATATGGCTCTCCTTTCCTTATTGGTCATGTTCATTTGTCTAGGCCGGGGATTCTGTCTATCTAATTTCTTGATATCCTTTTCCACCATGCTGGTAAATGTGGCTATGTGATTGCCCGTCATGTAGCTGGGATAAAACTGCGATTTAGGTTTTAAACTGGTGTGTACAAATGGGTCATTGCTGGTGGGTTTGTGTTGCGGTATTTGTCTCTTATGAAAATATTTCTTGAGTGTCAATTTGCGGGAACATTTTTGGATGTCCATGTAGGTTTCAAACTTGTTGAGTGATCTAGTTGGCGCAAATTTAATTCCCTTATCAAGGGCATTGACTTGGTGGGTGTCTAAGGTTACATTACTGAGGTTGAATATCCCTTGTCCTTTCCTATCAGTGTTCTGACACACAGTATTGGTCACAGCCCGTGTCTGCCTTTTTTGTCCTACCCTGCATCCTCGACTGGTTCTGACAGTTTCCTTTTCGATGATTTGTTGTGTGTTCTGATAGACCCTTCCTGGTGGGTGCGATCTGTCATTGTTCCTAAAAAATTCTGATCTGCACATTGGGATAGTGTGCCAACTTCTGTTGACTCAGTATAAGCGGTAGCGGTGAGTGTGTTCTTTTTGGTTTGGTCTGTGTGTAAAGGTAAGGAGTTAAGTGCTGCTAGCTCGGTGTCCAGCCACCCTTGTTCCAAAGATTGTCTCGCTAGTTCATGTGGTATTTCCTCTTCAATGTCATATATAGAGAAGGAAGTGTCACAGTCTGTACTGGTAGTGGAATCTAGTGATGTATCGATTGTCTTGTATTGTGGATTCTTGCACGTTTCTCTAGGGGTCTGTGAGTGTAACTTGGTCATATACTGTTGATATGTTAATCTTAGTCTTTTGTAAACAGGTGTCCTGGGATTACCTGGTTTCTTTTTTTTTTATATTTAATTTTTATTGAGTTTTCATACAAATTATAATTACAATTACATTTAAATTGGTCAATGAGAAATAAAACACAAAGGGGGGGAGAAGACATGTACACAACAGAACTAATGGAGGAAGGGTGGATATCAGGGACATCTTAATACAACAATGAAATCAGAATATGATGAAGGGGAAGAGGTCTGAAGCCCGTAGCAAGTTAGGGGCCATCTTGGATCGGGGAATTAAGCACAGAAAGGTCAGGTAGGTCAGTTAAGGCCCCGGATATACCCATTTGGCCCGATCTCTCCCTGTATAGGGACCACTTACACCATTTCTTTCTCATAGTGGGTGTCCCTGGGGAATAATCGCCCCCTGCGGTTTCAAACACATAGTGTTGATGAACTTTTTGTTCTATCATCGATAAATTGGGGACGACTGCCGATTTCCATTTGGAGGCAATGGCGGCCTTAGAGGCTATAAGAATGTGGCCTAAAATATATCTGTCACAATTGGACAATTCGCCACGGTAATAGTGAAATAGTGCCAATAGGGGGTCAGGTATGAGGACTACTCCCAGAACCTGGGAAATGAAAAGGAACACCTCCCTCCATAGCGACTGGATTGCCGGGCATAACCAAAAAATATGAAGGATATCTCCCACCATCCCACAGTTCCTCCAGCAACTAGCGGAGACATCAGGCCAAATCTTATGCAAACGTTCCGGTGTAAAATATACCCTATGGACCAATTTGTAATACATTTCACAGTGATTTACACATTTAGAAATTTTAAAGCAAGATTGAAAGACAGCTTTCCATACATCTTCGGTGAAGACCGCAAGGAGGTCTTTCTCCCATTTAGTCTGTGAGGGGAATACCCCATGCCGGGACTCAGTCACAAGATATTGGTACCATCTGGAGATGCCTCCCCTATTACCGCTAGGCAACAGAAGAGACATCAGCAATTTAGGGAAGCCAACATGGGGGACTCGGTTGGGAGAACAACTTTGGAGCCAATGCCTCATCTGCAGATATTTATGAAAGTCTTGTTTAGGTACCTGAAATTGTTCTTGGAGTAGGGAAAAAGAGACTAAAACACCGTCTCGAAGGACATCCTGCAGGGAGGAGAGGCCCATGTCCCGCCAATGGTGTAAGTGTAAGTCTGGGATCAAGGTGGCTATGGCGTGGAGAGACAGTTGGGGGGAGGGTAGAGCCCCGGCAGGGAGGGATTTAAGAACAGTTCTCCATGCTAACAACGTTGCTTGGACCGCTGAATATTCAGCAACTCTGGGAGGGATAGAAATGGTAGGCAACCAAAACAAGTCCGACAGTATAAAAGGGGATATAGCACTCCGTTCCAAGGATACCCATGGTTTAGGGGTGTCTTGGGTGAACCAATCTTTGGCCTGGGCGAGTAAACAAGCATTATGATATCTCTCTAAATCCGGATATGCCACTCCCCCATCACACCTCGGAGCAATTAAGGTGGATTTCGCTATTCTCGGTTTTGAGCCCCCCCACACATAATTGGATAGCAATCTGTTAAATCTATTACAGATATCTTTAGGGAAGGTCCTGGGGATGGTACGGAAAAGATACATCAGTTTAGGTAAGAGAACCATCTTCGCAGCTGCCACTCGTCCAACCCAGGAGACCTCCTGCATCATCCAGTCTTTAATAAATAGCTCAAATGTTCGAAAGAGGGGGTCGTAATTACATTCCATTAAGTCCCGCCCTCTGGATATATGCACACCTAAATATTTAAGCGACCTGAGTTGCCATGCGTACTTGTAATCTTTCTTTAGACGCCTAAGAGCGCTATCAGAAACATTCAAAGGGAGGGCCTCAGTCTTAGTAGTATTCAGCTTGTAGTAAGATACCGCTGCATATGAGTCTAAGAGAGAGTGTAAATGTGGTAGAGACGATTCAGGCTCACTAAGGCATACTAAAATATCGTCAGCAAAAAGACAAATTTTATGGTGCATCCCTCCCACCACTGGACCAACAATGGAGTCCAGGGGTTCAATAGCCAGCACAAAGAGGAGGGGTGATAAGGGGCAACCCTGACGAGTCCCATTAGTGATATTGAATGTAGAGGAATTGCAACCATTTGTGAAAACCGAAGCCGAGGGCGAGGAGTACAGAGCCAAAATGGAGTCGAGTATCCTACCCGCAAATCCAAAGCAGCCCAGGGTGGCCCGTAAATAGTCCCAGTGGAGCCTATCAAATGCTTTTTCTGCATCGAGAGAAAGGAGCAAGAGAGGTTCGCCTCGGGTCTGGCAGCGTTCAATCAAATTGATAACCCTACGTGTGTTATCTGACGCTTGCCTTCCCAAAACAAAACCCACCTAGTCAGGGTTTATCAAACTAGACAAGAGTGGGGATATCCTATTTGCAGCCATCTTAGCGAACAACTTAAGGTCAGTGTTCAGCAATGCTATTGGGCGATAGTTCTGGACCACTGCAGGGGATTTACCCGGCTTAGGGATGGTAACTATCCGGGTCTCTAACATCTCTTTCGGGAAACATGTGGAGTCCGAGGCTTCATTGAAAACTGACATTAAAAGTGGGGCAAGAGTTGGTTTAAAGGTTTTGTAAAAGTTAGAGGGATACCCATCTGGGCCAGGGGCCTTATTTACTGGGCAGGAATCAATAACCGCCTCGACTTCCTTGAGTTCCCAGGGCGAACTAAGGGATTCACGGGTCTGAGAGTCAATAGTGGGGAGCGACAACCCCTCTAAAAACCCAGTGATATCTACCAAAGAGGGCTGAGGGGTTTCAGGATCATCTCTGAGGTTGTACAGCTGCGAGTAATATTCAGCAAACGCATTAGCTATCTCCA